>NC_090744.1:98715238-98717738 GCF_036898095.1 Palaemon carinicauda
AGAGAGAGAGAGAGAGAGAGAGAGAGAGAGAGAGAGAGAGAGAGAGAGAGAGAGAGAGAGAGAGAGAGAGAGAGAGAGAGAGAGAATGTAAAAAACTTCATTTTGAAAAAATATACGATTTTACGTTTATTTAATATTCTAATAATGGAAAAGAAACTGTATTAAAAATCCACAACATTAAAGCCAAATAAGCACAAAAATGAACTAATCAATATATATATATATATATATATATATATATATATATATATATATATATATATATATATATATATATATATATATATATATATAATTAAGATTTTCACAATAGCACCCATCTGCTACTTATGGTGCATTCATCCATATATGGAATATAAATAGCATTTATGTTCAACGCCATTGGTACTCTTGGGTATTTGGTATCAATGCCTCTATTTTGACGGGTCACGTACACTAATGAATATATAAATCCATATTTTTTTCCACTTTAAATAGAGAAAGTTATCTACAACCACCTCAGTAAGGCACCCTCTAGAACCTTTAAAATTACCTATATATTGTAAGTTCCCATACCACCCAATTACTTATATATATATATATATATATATATATATATATATATATATATATATATATATATATATATAATATATCCTATACACGAGGAAGCCCCATTAACCTCTCCTTCCTATCCTTTCACGGGATCATCCTTCTTCCTGAAAGATGCAGTTTATTTTCTTTATTTTTTTTTTTAATCGGTTTCTCAGTATTCTCATCTCTCTTCACTCTCCTTTCAGCCATGGTCAATCGAGATCTGGTAGTAATAATGAATAGTTATTCAACCTCTTAAAAGGATTTGAATCCCTTCAATGGGAGCCTCTTCTTTGAACAATTACGTAAGTAAATATGAATGTAATTAGAAAGAGAGGAAAAGTAAATATTACAATTACCATCATATTTATGCTGCCTTTGTTCACAACTACACGCGCATACACTATATACAGTATATATATATATATATATATATATATATATATATATATATATATATACAAAGTATATATAATGGATGTATGTGTGTAGATGTGGAAAAAAGGCAACATAGGTATGATAAATTTATACATATATATGCATATATGTATTTCCTATTTTTCCCTGTTGGACCCCATAGGCTTATATCATCTTGCTTTTCCAACTAGGATTATAGCCTAGCTTGTGATAACTGTAATATTTCTATCTATCTATCTATTTATCTCTTTCTCTATCTATCTATCTATCTATATATATATATATATATATATATATATATATATATATATATATATATATATATATATATATATATAATGTCACTATTATTCTGGTCTCTGCCTCTGGTCAAGTTAAGAATGAGTTTTCGTACTTTCAACAGTCGAAGTCAGAATCTCCATTTAAGGTTTGGTAGAGAGATAACTGGATTCTCAATAAGTAAAAGGAATTTATTATTTCAAGTATTTTCCATAATCGGGGAAAAGGAGGAAGGGAAGGATGTGAAGTCTCAAGATGGGAGAATGTGAAGTTAAAATCAGGGAGGCTGTGAAGTCAAAATGAGGGAGGTCTAAAAACGGGAGAATGTTAAGTCAAAATCCGGGAGGTTATGAGGTCAAAATCAGGAAGGTTGTGAAGTCTAAAGAGGGGAGAATGTGAAGTTAGAATCAGGGAATTTGTGAGGTCAAAATGAGGGAGGTGTAAAAACGGGAGAATGTGACATAAAATCACGGATGTTATGAGGTCAAAATCAGGGAGGTTGTAAAGTCAAAAGACGGGAGAATGTGAAGTCAAAATCCGGAAGGTTGTGAAGTGAAGACACGGAGATTAGGAAATCAAAATCAGGGAGGTTTTGAAGTCAAAAGAGGGAAGATAATGGAGTCAAAAGATGACTAGATTGTGAAGTGAAAATATTGGAGGTTGTAAAGTCATAATCTGGGAGATTATGCGGTCAAAAGAGGGAAGGTTATAAGTCCAAAGAGGGGAAGTTGTGCAGTTATAAAAGAGGAGACTATAAAGTTGCCATAAACGTTTTCATCTCCATAAATTGGGATAGAGAATTCCTCATAAGTCCCTCTGAAAATAAAGTCATGGCAGTAAATTAACGCCACCACCCCTGGCCCCTCTTCCAGCAACGCCAGTGAACGACTGTCGACTGCTCGCTGGAAACAACAGAGGCGTTTCCAGAAGTTAGGGAAAAGTTCCCTCCTAAAACAACCCTTAATTTACCATTAATTTCCCTGGTCCCCGAGTTGTGACTTAAAGAAATATACTGTGGTATATATATATATATATATATATATATATATATATATATATATATATATATATATATATATATATATATATCATATAGATTTTTTATTTTCATTTTAACCATTCATTTGTTCCGTTTCGGTGTTAATGATTATTTTTTCATAAGTCGCTCATGAATGGCAAAAACAAGACTGGCCATTTACATATACATATATTATAAGGACCCAAGCCACCT
>NC_090744.1:98722738-98727738 GCF_036898095.1 Palaemon carinicauda
AGTTTTCCCGCTTCTGACGTCATTAACCCTCATTCTTACTAACTACTGAATAGTGAATTTCAATAATCAGGCCTTCTCCATAGTACTACACAGTATTCTAGGGGTTTCATTCCAGCTGTGACCAGTTGTGGAATGATCGTCGTAATCGGGCAGTTGAATTGATAAAATTTCAAAAGTTCAAACTTGCAGGAAATGTTTTTATGTTGAGCAGGCTGACATAAGTCTCTTTTTTATAGTTCATATATAAGAAATCTGTTTCAATGTTGTTACTGCTCTTAAAATGTTCTATTTTAATTGTTCATTAATTCTCATTTAGTGTATTTATTTCCTTTCCTCACCGGGTTATTTTTCCCTGTAGCAGCACTTGGGCTTATAGCATCTGTCTTTTCCAACTAGCTTAGCTAGTAATATATACAGTATATATATACACACACACACACACACACACACATATATATATATATATATATATATATATATATATATATATATGTATATATATATATTATATATATACTGTATATATATATTACATATATATATATATATATATATATATATATATATATATATATATATATATATATATATATATATTATATATATACTGTATATATATATTATATATATACCGTATATATATTACATATATATATATATATATATATATATATATATATATATATATATATATATATATATACAGTATATATATGTGTGTGCTTATGTGTGTGTATACACATCATCATTGAATATGTTTATGAAGCTTCAAATTATATAGAAGAAACCTAATTGTCAGGTGCCCATTTTGATGACGAAATGTAGTACATTTCTTCATTAAATCGTGGAATAAATTTACTATCTAAGTCATTGTCATTTATGGTCTTTAATGTTAGAATAACACGAAAAAGTAAACATAACATGTGGATTTGAAATTTAAAATGAGATATTTTTACGGAATTTAAATCGACGGTAAAGATATTCCAAAGATTTGAAAATTAATCGAAGATATATTTCAAGTAATTGAAATCGACATTAAAAATATTTTGAAGATTTGTAAATCAATCTGTGATATATTTCAAGGAATTTAAATCGATAGTAAAGATATTTCGAAGATTTGAAGATTAATATGTAATAGATTTCAAGGAATTTAAGTCGATTGTAAAGATATTTTGAAGATTTGTAAATCAATCTGTGATATATTTCAAGGAATTTAAGTCGATAGTAAAGATATTTCGAAGATTCGAAAATTAATATGATAAATTCAAGGAATTTAAATCAATAGTACAGATATTTCGAAGATTTGAAATTAATGAGATTTATTTCGAGGAATTCATGTCAATAGTAAAGATATATTGAAAATTAATGTGATATATTTCAAGGAATTTAAATCAATAGTAAAGATATTTCGAAGACTGGAAATTAATCTGAGATATACAGTATTTAAAGGATTTTTAGTCGATAGTAAAGATATTTCGAAGTTCCGGCAAAAAGTTTTGAAGAAATCTTGGATATAGATAAACATATAGATGAATAAATGTAGGTAAAAACCTAACTTTAATGGAGGTAAAAATAGAAAGGAAATTCGGAAATATTGAAAACTCCACAATGCTGATTACCTCAGCAATTTCACCTCAATAGTTTAAAGGTCAGTCGTGAATGGAAGAGACAAGGGATAGTGGTAATCAAGGTCTATAGACCTTGGTGGTAATGCCCTAGAGACTGACCATATACATATGATCAGCATACGAATCCCCTCTTCACCTAAACTATAGTCCATTTCTTTTAGCGAGTCATATTTGCACCGACTCGCAGCAGTGCCTTTTTAGCTCGGAAAAGTGTCCTGATCGCTGATTGGCTGGACAAGATAATTCTAACCAATCAGCGACCAGGAAACTTTTCCGAGCTAAAAGGGCACCGTTGTGAGTCGGTGCAAATATGACTCGCTAAAAGAAATGGACTATAGGATTAGGGAGGGTCAGGCAATGATTGCTGATGACTTAATAGGCAGACCTATAGGATCCCCCCCAAACCCGTATCCTTAGATCACGAGGAGGGTGAGGTTGTCGACCCTAAAGAAACTATAGAGCTTGAACGGGACTCGAACCCCAGTCCGGCAGATCACCAGGCAGGGAGGTTTACAATAGGCCACCGCAATAGACTCTTAGAGCCCTTACACACGAGGACACTAGTGTCCGCCACCGGTGTCGGACACTAGCTGCCTCCCATATTATCAAATGGAGCCTTTCACACGAGGCAACAGCAGTGTCCCAAGCAGACAACTTCCGGGAAACAGATATTTCGGTGTCTCGCTCCCGCAACACGTGGCGGACACTGACGGTTGCCGCCACTCACTGCAAAGCATTGTTTTAAATGGAAGCTTTCACACGTAGCCACCAGTGTCCGCCACCGCTGCCCACTGGCCAGCTTCTCATGCTCAGTTTGACACCTGCCATTCTTCCGACTGAGGTGTGTGAGTGGCTCACTAGTTGCCAGGCGGTGTCTTGAGCAAGGACACTAGTGTCCGACACCGGTGTACCGGTTTGAAATTACCCCCACCAAATCTTACCCCCCGGTAATTTGAAACCAGATTCAAACTACCGGGGGGTAACTTGATACTGGTTTCAAGCTACCCCCGGGGGTAATTTGAAACCGGTTTTATGCTACCCCCCTGGTTTCAAATTACCCCCCTCGTTTTTGCGAGGGGGGTAATATTAATAAATTGCTTTTGATCAGGGTCAACATAATCATTAGGTAATATGTATATACATGTACTGTTTCACCTATTGGTATCGTTTATTAATATCCAGCCTTTATCCGTCTTATGTTTATATCTTAGCTAATAAATGTCGGATATTCCATTATCAGTCATGGGCGCATATTTGACCGAGACAGGAAGACGAGGTGAAATTTGATTTTGACGGTTATTTTTTCCATTATTTGAAATATTTCATAATTATATTGCAAGCAAATATTATATAAGGTATAATCAACATATTGATCATAAATATATATGTATACATACATATACATATATGTATATATATATATATATATATATATATATATATATATATATATACTGTATATATATACAGTATATATATATATATATATATATATATGTATATATATATATGTATATATACATATATATATATATATATATATATATATATATATATATATATATACTGTATATATATATATATATATATATATATATATATATATATATATATATATATATATATATATTTATATATACATATAATACATGTATATGTATTTGTATGTATGTTGTAAATACTATATCATTCATGATATCTGTAAATAATTGACACTTTTAATAAAGCAAGATTGTAAGCAATTATAACAGTTTTAATAAAACATGGTACAGTACATGCTGTTTGCTTCTACTGTACTTACATTGGTTGTTTGTATACGAAAACACCTGGACTACGGTAAAGTCGTTACACTTTATGGCCCTCTATGGATTGCATTGAACACAGCTTTTGTTAATCTCACAGCTGTTGTTACTGATTTTAGCCTAAGGGCAGGCAGCTGTGTGTTATCATGGGCTAAATCAAATCCTATTTAAACCATCTTCCAGAATAGTAAGTGATGGATTCGTGTATGGATTTTTTTTTCTCTGTTGTTGATCTCGAAATAGAAAATTATTGAAAAACGGTGTCATAAAATTTTTAAGAATTTTACCTGAAATGTATCATAAAGAAAAAAAGACCTCGTCACATGGTCACCTGTACATTTCCATGCGGTTTATATAACACTTCTGCCCCTTTGTCATAGCTCCATTCTTTCTTATTACTCATTTCATCAAATGACAAAACAGCAATACCTAGTAATCGAGACTTCATACCATCTTTAATGTCCTCTGGTTTAAAATGAATCGAGCTAACAGTAGCTTACACAACGTTAATTCTGTCTGCACGACGACATGCATGTTGGTAATTTATATTTGAGCTTTTATTTTTTACGTGCACAGCATCCAAATACTACGAAGTTACTATGCATTATCAGTGACAGAATAAATGAATAAACAAAGAGATATATGGACACAAGGAGTTCTATTGTTATATTGCAACTATGGGTATGGTCAAACCATTTTAAGAGCAAACTCGGAGCCCAATAGCGTCATTGCCAGTTCTCTTGGGTCATTTTTAAAGCACACCTGGCTTAGCCGCTTTAATCTATAGGCGAGCCAAGAATAGGAGAAAAGGGTCAACTAATAAGTCATTCACCCGGATTTGAACGGTCTAAGAATATAATCTTTTAATTTGATACTCTCCCTAAATTGTTTCCTTCGTTCTTTATGTTTGCAACCACGTGGTGACAAGTTGAAACTCTTAAATATAACAAATAGCAAAATTGTTATAAAACGATTATGATACTAACAGAAATAATCTTAATTTTGATATCAAATGAATTCATTTCTCAATTCTGATTGATTATTAAAAGGCAGGATTCTTTACAAAGGATTTAATTAACTATGTTTAATATGGTATATTTACGTAGGGGATTGTATTGTTTTAGAATTTATTTAATTAATCGACAAAATTAATTTCTTTACAACAAAGGTTATATTAGCAAACGTGGTTATGGTGACTTCGTCAGATGAAGTTAGTGCTATCACAAAAGATTCAATAAATTAGTTCATTCAGACCATTTTCATGTCTTCCTTTATAATGTTATCAGTATGCTTAATACCCTTGACCCAATTTACCTTGCAAATCTGAAACAAAGTCGCTTTTTATAAGTTGGCTGCATCTGTGACACGTTTGATTGTTTGGTCAATTCCAAATTTAACAATTTCATTACCATTTTCCCATTTTTTTTTCTTAATATTTAATTTAGTAAATATTTTTTTTCCATGTAATGCTAAAACAGGGTTCATTATGATGGTTTTGATTTCAAATATTTTTACGGGTAATATCTATCTTTTTTTACTTAATAATTGTTTTGTATAAAGTTAGATGCGT
>NC_090744.1:98732738-98735238 GCF_036898095.1 Palaemon carinicauda
AACAGAGAAGGAAGGATGTATGCATACAAGGGACCTAATAATGAGACAATCACAAACAAGGAAGCAATTTAAGACCTTGGTGTAATGTTAAATCGGAATATGTTATGCGACGACCAAATAGCAACACTGTTGGCTAAATGTAAAGCAAAAATGGGAATGTTATTCAGACACTTTAAAACAAGAAAAGCTGAACACATGATTATGCTTTACAAAACTTATGTACAGTTAGAATCAGAAGAACGCAGACACCCGGGGAAAATCTTTCGTCAGATGTCTCTAGTGTTCCCATGACAAAACAGACAAGGTGTTGCTCTTCCTACTACTTCTACGAAACGGGCGGAGCCTTTTCTAACCTTAGCGAATCAAAGACAGCAAAGAGGTGTTTTTGCTAGTGAAAGCATTAAAATTTTACAAATCTAGTTGCCATATTTCATTCTGTTTTATCATTTGACATTTCGAATATCCACTGCAAATACTGAACACACACATACACATACACACGCACACTTACACACACACACACACACACATATATATATATATATATATATATATATATATATATATATATATATATATATATATATATATATATATATGTGTGTGTGTGTGTGTGTGTGTGTTTGTCTGTGTGTGTGTGTGTGTGTGTGTGTGTGTGTGTATCATGAAACCGTAAAATCATGTAGAAATTATTTTAGTATCGCAGCTAAACAATTCCTTCCGTTAACAGCTCCATTAGATTATTTCGACATGAGTTTTGTTCAAGTCACCGATGAAAGAAAAGATACTTTCAGATATGGTTCCATATAACATAACGATAAAAAAAACACCATACATGAGTTATACCGGCCTAAATGACATTCAGAGAGAGAGAGAGAGAGAGAGAGAGAGAGAGAGATTCGGCCTGAATACATGGTTTTTAATATATTTGTAGTACGTTAGTCAAAATTCGCCCGTAACTTTTTGAGTTAGGTTGGTGACAAACAAATAGACAGAGGAGGAAACATGACCTCTTTGGTTTAGGTAATAATAATAATAATAATAATAATAATAATAATAATAATAATAATAATAATTGAACCAAAACGTAAATTTTGAGAGTTCTGATGAGGTGAATATTGGCCCGCGCACTGAGCCCTTTTATAATTTGGAGTTACAAAATATTTCTTTGGATTTATATATTCCTTCCAATATTCCTGGAATTTATCCATTTTTCCAAACCTACTGAAACCTTGTAACCCTTCCAGAAACCACATTATTACTTCCATTCTTGCCTGATTGTCTTTCAACAATTCCAACTCTTAGTGAGATAAAGATTCACTTCACGAACATCATGTTTCGAGAGAATGGAACTTGTAATGTTTCTCTAGAACATAGTTTTATGTAAGTGGGCGATATAAACTCGACGCTATCTTTTATCATTTACTATGGAGAGAGAGAGAGAGAGAGAGAGAGAGAGAGAGAGAGAGAGAGAGAGAGAGAGAGAGAGAGAGCCCCGCCCTGCCAGTGGGAAGGGGGAACCCCGCCCTCTCAGCGGGAATGGGGGAGCCCCGCCCTACCGGCAGGAAGGGGGGAGCCCCGCCTTGCCACCGGGAAGGGGCGAGCCCCGCCCTGCCACCGGGAAGGGGCGAGCCCCGCCCTGCCAGCGGGAAAGGGGGAGCCCCGGCCTGCCAGCAGGAAGGGGGGAGCCCCGGCCTGCCAGCGGGAAGGGGGGAGCCCCGGCCGGCCAGCGGGAAGGGGGAGCCCCGCCCTGAAAGCGGGAAGGGGGGAGCCCCCGCCCTGCCAGCGGGAAGGGGGGAGCCCCGGCATGCCAGCGGGAAGGGGGGAGCTCCGGCCTGCCAGCGGGAAGGGGGGACCCCCGCCCTGCCAGCGGGAAGGGGGAGCAACGCCCTGCCAGCGGGAAGGGGGGAGCCACGCCCTGCCAGCGGGAAGGGGGGAGCCCCGCCCTGCCAGCGGGAAGGGGGGAGCCCTGCCCTGCCAGCGGGAAGGGGGAGCCCCGCCCTGCCAGCGGGAAGGGGGGAGCCCCCCCCTGCCAGCGGGAAGGGGGAGGCCCTCCGGGCTAGCAGGAAGTGGGGAGCCCCTGCCAGCCAACAATAGAGAGTTCCTGTATCTAGCTTATTTTTAAAAAAACATAAAGGATGGAATCAGGAAGGCAGTCATGAAAAGCAAAACAAGAATATTGAAGACTTCTTCTTTCTCTCCATGAGGAAGAAGAAGTCTTCAAGATTCTGGTTTTGAAGACTTATTCTTCTCCATGGGGAGAAAGAAGAAGTCTTCAAGATTCTTGTTTTGAAGACTTCTTTCTTCTAAGAAGAAGGGGATCAACGACAAGTGGAATCAGTAAGATATTCATGAAGAGCAAAACATGAATCTTGAAGACTTCTTCTTTCTCTCCATGAGGAAGAAGAAGTCTTCAAGATTCTGATTTTGAAGACTTATTCTTCTCCATGGAGAGAAAGAAGAAGTCTTCAAGATTCTTGTTTTGAAGACTTTTTTCTTC
>NC_090744.1:98740238-98750238 GCF_036898095.1 Palaemon carinicauda
ATTATTTTATATCATTATTATCATTACCTGCCAAGCTACAACCCTACTTGGAAAAGTAGGATGCTATAAGCATCACCGATTCTGCAATTGAAGAAGACACAGACCTAATATGTTTCTCTAAAATCACACCTAAAATCTTAAAACAAGGATACAGAATTAAAGAAACATTATCAATGCTGAGATCGGGATGTAAAGGAGCAACTGTCATTGACCTTCTACAAACATACTTGAAGATTTGTTAGGATTCAACTTCCTGTCCCATAATTTGCATCATGCACTAATTATAGCTAGATCTCTATTAACGGAGTCAGCAACACTAGATCTGCATTCAGGAGATGAAATTAATGCAAAAAGAGTAGCATCATCTGCATATGTAATTTTCTAGGCCAAACCATATATCATGTCTCTATAGTATGAAAATTAATGGGCAAAGAACAATACCCCGAGGAACACCAGATATCACATTCCTGTACTCACTATAGTGCCCAATAACAATAATTCTTTGCGATCTATTATTTAAAAAAACAATATTGATGCAAAGAAAAGACCCACCCACTCACAACTGTTTTGAGTTTTAAAACAAGGGCCGCATCATTAACACAGTCAAAGGCAACACTAAAATGAAGGCCAATCATACGAACTTCCTGACCACAAACAAGGGATTTCTGTACAGCATTGGAGACTTTAGGAAGGGTATAACATGCTCAAAGGCCTTCCGAAAGCCAAATTGGAAACTAGGGAATAGATGAATAAATAAATAAATAAATAAATATATATATATATATATATATATATATATATATATATATAAATTAATAAATATATATATATATATATATATATATATATATATATATATATATATATATATATATATAATAATAATAATAATAATAATAATAATAATAATAATAATAATAATAATAATAATAATAAAAGCTCATTAATATTTATACCATGTGAAATTTTCACATTACACTTAAACTTGCATTTCAACTCTGAAAAGTTTATAAATTTCTGAAAAATGAAATATAATTGATTTCTAATGTTACATGAAATATCTGGACAGTGTTATAATTTGCAAACCTCGTTTCCATACCTTCCTTGATTTAAAGTACATTATGAACTCGCATATTTGTTGCAAAATTTGAATTAAATTTCCTTTCTTGTAAAGCCAAATTTCGATTTTGTAAATGTAAACCAATTCAGGTCGTTCTCAAATAGAAAATAATGAGGAACGTGAGTGGATCCAGGATTTCAGACTGAGGAGGACGACTTAAATCTATCAAGATATATTATTTTTATTTCACTTTTAAAAATTATTGCTGAACTTTTGTCATGAGTTTTGATATACCGAACAAGTTGTGTATATTTCTATAAGTTTTTTTTTTCATAAAATAAACATCTTTACATTGGTGATTTTCATATTAACAATTTTCCTACTAGTAAAAAAAAAAAAAATGAGGAGGAGGGGAGCCGTAACTAACTCTACCATTCACACCCCTCCCCATATATGGACCTCTTCTTGAAGGTAAACCTTAAGAATTGATATGACAACTTAATCTTTCCGATGCGTGATTATCGTTATCTTTATGTTATTCAGAATAATACTTATTCTCAACTGTTTTTTACGGCTTGGTCGAAAATCACAAATGAAGAGACCTGACTCGTTTGCGTCCAATATCTCATCCATTTTGTATTTTACAAACGAGTTCACTAACGAAATTACTATTTATGTGTCAATGAATGGGACAATTACTGCTGCATACAATTTCAACATATGGGGATACTGTTAGCAGTTGTATTAAAGTCAATGCATGGGACACTATTGATTGATGTATATAAGTCAATGTATGGGACAATTGTGCGAAGCCCCAGTTAGTGATAACTGAGAGGCAAGGTAAAGGCAACTAAACATTATTAAACAGACATCGAGATTAAATACCTGGACTTGCAAGCGTGAACGTCACAAAAATTAAAATGAAATTAAACATGAGGTATCAGGTTTATACAAGTTGATAAGATAAGAAACTAAACCATTACAAAGTACGAGCGCGTATGAAACACTGAAATTACGTATATAAGTCAATGTATGGAACACTGAACTTATGTATGTAAGTCAATATATGGGACACTATGAACTGATGTATATAAGTCAATGTATGGGGGCACTATAAACTGATATATATAAGTCAATACACGGGACAATACGAATTAGCTTACTGTGATACACAGCGATGCAAGGGACAATGCCCATCACTATATTAACATCCAACAGATACATCCCAATCCAAAGTCCTATTCCCATAACCTGACAAATCCCCAACGTTCTTCAATGTCCCCGAAGACCTCCTGTGAACGACAGAGAATAACAGTTACCCTCGAGAGGCCACACATGCAATCTGCTTCCTCGGACTCTAATCTGTTTGATTTATGGGAATGAGTAATTAGGTTCCTATAGAGCCGACAGCTAACCCCCAAGGGCTACGTCACTACCAACAATGTCCTGCCTTGATTACTTGGACTACATCTACGCAGGACAAACTGGGACTCAATCCCAGGATGATCTAAATGCTGGCAGTTTTCATTTCTAATAAAAAAAGCTTTTCGTATATACAGGGGAGAGAGAGAGAGAGAGAGAGAGAGAGAGAGAGAGAGAGAGAGAGAGAGAGAGAGAGAGAGAGAGAGAGAGAGAGAGAGAGAGTAAAATTTTTTTGAAAGAACATACGATTTTACGTTTATTTAATATTCTAATAATGGAGAAGAAACTGTATTAAAAAACCACAACATTAAAGCCAAATAAGCACAAAAATGAATTAATAAATAAACACATATATATCTATATATATATATATATATGTATATATATATGTATATATATATATATATATATATATATGTATATATATATATGTATATATATATATATATATATATATATATATATATATATATATATATATATATATATATATATATACACAGTATGTATAATTGAAATTTTCACAATAGCACTCAACTGCTACTTATGGTGCATTCATCCATATATGGAATATGAATTGCATTTATTTTCAAGGCCATTGGTACTTTCTTGGGTATTTGGTATCAATGCCTCTATTCTGACGGGTCATGTACACTACTAAATATATAAATCCATATTTTTTTTTTTTACTTTAATTAGAAAAAGTTATCTACACCCGCCTCAGTAAGGCACCCTCTAGAACCTTTAAAATTACCTATATAATATAAGTTTCCGTACCACCCAATTACTTTCCATATTGAAATACATTTATATATATATATATATATATATATATATATATATATATATATATATATATATATATAATGTATATGTATATATATACATATATATATGTATATATATATATAATGTATATGTATATATATACATATATATATATATATATATATATATATATATATATATGTATATATATACATATACATTATATATATATATATATATGTATATATATACATATACATTATATATATATATGTATATATATACATATACATTATATATATATATGTATATATATACATATATATATATATATATATATATATATATATATATATATATATATATATATATATATATATATATAATGTATCCTATACACGAGGCAGCCCCATTAACCTTTCCTTCGTATCCTTTCACGGGATCATCCTTCTTCCTGAAAGATGCAGGGTTTTATTTTATCAGTTTCTCAGTATTTTCATCTTTCTTCCCTCTCCTTTCAGCCAAGGTCAATCGAGATCTGGTAGTAATAATGAATTGTTATTGAGCCTCTAAAAAGGATTAGAATCCCTTCAATGGGAGTCTTTTCTTTGAACAGTTGTGTCAGTAAATATGGATGTAATTAGAAAGAGAGGAAGAGTAAATATTACAACTACACACGCATACACTATATATATAAATATATATATATATATATATATATATATATATATATATATATATATATATATATATATTTATATGTATATATATATATATATATATATATATATATATATATATATATATATATATATATATATTATATACAGTATATATAATGGGTGTATGTCTGTAGATGTGGAAAAAAGGCAACATAGATATGAGATATTTGTACATATATATGTATATATTTATTTCCTATCTTTCCCTGTTGGACCCCATAGGCTTATATCATCTTGCTTTTCGAAATAGGATTATAACCTAGCTTGTATAACTGTAATATATATATATATATATATATATATATATATATATATATATATATATATATATGTGTATATATACAGTATATATATACAGTATATATATACATATATATATATATGTATATATACATTATATATATATACATATATATATATTATATATATGTATTTATATATTTATATACACTATATATATATATATATATATATATATATATATATATATATATATATATATATATATATATATATATATATATATATATATATATATAATGTCACTATTATTCTGGTCTCTGCCTCCGGTGAAGTTAAGAATGAGTTTTCTTTTTGGTAAAGTAACTGAAGTAATTTTACACACTCCACACCACATTGGAATGACGCTTTCTTTCAGCTTGGGCTTACTTTCGTCAGTCAAAGTCAGAATCTCCATTTAAGTTTTGGTAATGAGATAACTGGATTTTCAATAAGAAAAAGGAATTTACTATTCAAGTATTTTCTATAATCAGGGAAAAGGAGGAAGGGGAGGTTGTAAAGTCTAAAGATGGGAGAATGTGAAGTTAAAATCAGGGAGGCTGTGAAGTCAAAATGAGGGAGGTCTGAAAACGGGAGAATGTAAAGTCAAAATCCGGAAGGTTGTGAAGTGAAGAGACGGGGGATTATGAAGTCACAATTTGGGAGGTTATAAGGTCAAAATCAGGGAGGTTGCGAAGTCAAAAGAGGGGAGAATGTGAAGTCAAAATCCGGAAGGTTGTGAAGTGAAGAGACGGGGGATTATGAAGTCACAATTTGGGAGGTTATAAGGTCAAAATCAGGGAGGTTGCGAAGTCAAAAGAGGGGAGAATGTGAAGTCAAAATCCGGAAGGTTGTGAAGTGAAGAGACGGGGGATTATGAAGTCACAATTTGGGAGGTTATAAGGTCAAAATCAGGGAGGTTGCGAAGTCAAAAGAGGGGAGAATGTGAAGTCAAAATCCGGAAGGTTGTGAAGTGAAGAGACGGGGGATTATGAAGTCACAATTTGGGAGGTTATAAGGTCAAAATCAGGGAGGTTGCGAAGTCAAAAGAGGGGAGAATGTGAAGTCAAAATCCGGAAGGTTGTGAAGTGAAGAGACGGGGGATTATGAAGTCACAATTTGGGAGGTTATAAGGTCAAAATCAGGGAGGTTGCGAAGTCAAAAGAGGGGAGAATGTGAAGTCAAAATCCGGAAGGTTGTGAAGTGAAGAGACGGGGGATTATGAAGTCACAATTTGGGAGGTTATAAGGTCAAAATCAGGGAGGTTGCGAAGTCAAAAGAGGGGAGAATGTGAAGTCAAAATCCGGAAGGTTGTGAAGTGAAGAGACGGGGGATTATGAAGTCACAATTTGGGAGGTTATAAGGTCAAAATCAGGGAGGTTGCGAAGTCAAAAGAGGGGAGAATGTGAAGTCAAAATCCGGAAGGTTGTGAAGTGAAGAGACGGGGGATTATGAAGTCACAATTTGGGAGGTTATAAGGTCAAAATCAGGGAGGTTGCGAAGTCAAAAGAGGGGAGAATGTGAAGTCAAAATCCGGAAGGTTGTGAAGTGAAGAGACGGGGGATTATGAAGTCACAATTTGGGAGGTTATAAGGTCAAAATCAGGGAGGTTGCGAAGTCAAAAGAGGGGAGAATGTGAAGTCAAAATCCGGAAGGTTGTGAAGTGAAGAGACGGGGGATTATGAAGTCACAATTTGGGAGGTTATAAGGTCAAAATCAGGGAGGTTGCGAAGTCAAAAGAGGGGAGAATGTGAAGTCAAAATCCGGAAGGTTGTGAAGTGAAGAGACGGGGGATTATGAAGTCACAATTTGGGAGGTTATAAGGTCAAAATCAGGGAGGTTGCGAAGTCAAAAGAGGGGAGAATGTGAAGTCAAAATCCGGAAGGTTGTGAAGTGAAGAGACGGGGGATTATGAAGTCACAATTTGGGAGGTTATAAGGTCAAAATCAGGGAGGTTGCGAAGTCAAAAGAGGGGAGAATGTGAAGTCAAAATCCGGAAGGTTGTGAAGTGAAGAGACGGGGGATTATGAAGTCACAATTTGGGAGGTTATAAGGTCAAAATCAGGGAGGTTGCGAAGTCAAAAGAGGGGAGAATGTGAAGTCAAAATCCGGAAGGTTGTGAAGTGAAGAGACGGGGGATTATGAAGTCACAATTTGGGAGGTTATAAGGTCAAAATCAGGGAGGTTGCGAAGTCAAAAGAGGGGAGAATGTGAAGTCAAAATCCGGAAGGTTGTGAAGTGAAGAGACGGGGGATTATGAAGTCACAATTTGGGAGGTTATAAGGTCAAAATCAGGGAGGTTGCGAAGTCAAAAGAGGGGAGAATGTGAAGTCAAAATCCGGAAGGTTGTGAAGTGAAGAGACGGGGGATTATGAAGTCACAATTTGGGAGGTTATAAGGTCAAAATCAGGGAGGTTGCGAAGTCAAAAGAGGGGAGAATGTGAAGTCAAAATCCGGAAGGTTGTGAAGTGAAGAGACGGGGGATTATGAAGTCACAATTTGGGAGGTTATAAGGTCAAAATCAGGGAGGTTGCGAAGTCAAAAGAGGGGAGAATGTGAAGTCAAAATCCGGAAGGTTGTGAAGTGAAGAGACGGGGGATTATGAAGTCACAATTTGGGAGGTTATAAGGTCAAAATCAGGGAGGTTGCGAAGTCAAAAGAGGGGAGAATGTGAAGTCAAAATCCGGAAGGTTGTGAAGTGAAGAGACGGGGGATTATGAAGTCACAATTTGGGAGGTTATAAGGTCAAAATCAGGGAGGTTGCGAAGTCAAAAGAGGGGAGAATGTGAAGTCAAAATCCGGAAGGTTGTGAAGTGAAGAGACGGGGGATTATGAAGTCACAATTTGGGAGGTTATAAGGTCAAAATCAGGGAGGTTGCGAAGTCAAAAGAGGGGAGAATGTGAAGTCAAAATCCGGAAGGTTGTGAAGTGAAGAGACGGGGGATTATGAAGTCACAATTTGGGAGGTTATAAGGTCAAAATCAGGGAGGTTGCGAAGTCAAAAGAGGGGAGAATGTGAAGTCAAAATCCGGAAGGTTGTGAAGTGAAGAGACGGGGGATTATGAAGTCACAATTTGGGAGGTTATAAGGTCAAAATCAGGGAGGTTGCGAAGTCAAAAGAGGGGAGAATGTGAAGTCAAAATCCGGAAGGTTGTGAAGTGAAGAGACGGGGGATTATGAAGTCACAATTTGGGAGGTTATAAGGTCAAAATCAGGGAGGTTGCGAAGTCAAAAGAGGGGAGAATGTGAAGTCAAAATCCGGAAGGTTGTGAAGTGAAGAGACGGGGGATTATGAAGTCACAATTTGGGAGGTTATAAGGTCAAAATCAGGGAGGTTGCGAAGTCAAAAGAGGGGAGAATGTGAAGTCAAAATCCGGAAGGTTGTGAAGTGAAGAGACGGGGGATTATGAAGTCACAATTTGGGAGGTTATAAGGTCAAAATCAGGGAGGTTGCGAAGTCAAAAGAGGGGAGAATGTGAAGTCAAAATCCGGAAGGTTGTGAAGTGAAGAGACGGGGGATTATGAAGTCACAATTTGGGAGGTTATAAGGTCAAAATCAGGGAGGTTGCGAAGTCAAAAGAGGGGAGAATGTGAAGTCAAAATCCGGAAGGTTGTGAAGTGAAGAGACGGGGGATTATGAAGTCACAATTTGGGAGGTTATAAGGTCAAAATCAGGGAGGTTGCGAAGTCAAAAGAGGGGAGAATGTGAAGTCAAAATCCGGAAGGTTGTGAAGTGAAGAGACGGGGGATTATGAAGTCACAATTTGGGAGGTTATAAGGTCAAAATCAGGGAGGTTGCGAAGTCAAAAGAGGGGAGAATGTGAAGTCAAAATCCGGAAGGTTGTGAAGTGAAGAGACGGGGGATTATGAAGTCACAATTTGGGAGGTTATAAGGTCAAAATCAGGGAGGTTGCGAAGTCAAAAGAGGGGAGAATGTGAAGTCAAAATCCGGAAGGTTGTGAAGTGAAGAGACGGGGGATTATGAAGTCAAAATTTTGGAGGTTGTGAAGTCAAAAGAGGGAAGATTGTGGAGTCAAAAGATGACAAGATTGTGAAGTGAAAATATTGGAGGTTGTAAAGTCAAAATCTGGGAGATTAAGCGGTCAAAAGAGGGGAGGTTATAAGTTCAAAGAGGGGAAGTTGTAGAGTGAAAAAAATGGGAGACTATAAAGTTGCCATAAACGTTTTCCTCTCCATAAATTGGGATAGAGAATTCCTCAAAAGTCCCTCTGAAAAAAGTCATGGCAATAAATTAACGCCACCACCTCTTCCAGCAACGCCAGTGAACGACTGTCGACTGCTCCCTGGAAACAACAGAGGCGTTTCCAGAAGTTAGGGAAAAGTTTCCTCCTAAAACAGCCCTCAATATACCACTAATATTTCTGGTCCCCGAGTTTTGACTTAAAAAATATACTGTGGTATATATATGTCCAGTATCATGTAGATTTTTTATTTTAATTTTAAGCATTTCTCCACAACTACACACGCATACAATATATATATATATATATATATATATATATATATATATATATATATATATATATATATATATATATATATATGTATATATATATATATATATATATATGTAATATATATATATATATATATATATATATGTAATATATATATATATATATATATATATATATATATATATATATATATATATATATATATATATATATGTAATATATATATATATATATATATATATATATATATATATATATATATATATATATATATATATATATATATATACACCGTTTTCGGTGTTAATGATTTTTTTTCTTAGGTCTAATTTTTCTCAGGTGGCTCATGAATGGCAAAAACAAGACTGGCCATATACAAAGACAAATATTATAAGGATCCAAGCCACTTATCCATCTACCTAGGACCAGGGAGGTCTAGGCAATGGCCGCTGATGACTTAGCACGTAGAACTATAGGCTCCTCATACAAGGATGGTGAGGTTGTAAACACTATTAGACACTATCGAGCTTGAGCGGACCTGAACTCCCGTCCAACCGATTTCCAGGCAGGGACGCTTCCAATAACCTAATTCTGATTAATATTCATTATCTCATTAAATTCAAATAATGGGATTAAAATATATCAATCGGCTCTAGGCTACTGATATTGTAACTGGCTATTAAATGAGAAAGTAGCCCCGAAACAAGAACAAGTATGAGTAATATGATTATACTGTACACTTACATATGTAAACAAACACACACACTCACACACACACACACACACACATATATATATATATATATATATATATATATATATATATTTATATATATATATATATATATATATATATATATATATATGTATATATACATATATGTATATATATACATATATATATATATATATATATATATATATATATATATATATATATATATATATATATATATAAATGATACAAATAAAATACAATTTTCATCTGAATCAATGTTATAAACACTAGTATATTTCAGAATACATACCCCATCCCCTTGCACTAGAAATAAGTCTTCCAAGATAAACTTTAAGAAAAGACCAAGGAATTTATGAGTTGCTGTTGCAAGGAACAACATATTAAAACAAAATTGGAACATCCGAAATGAAATTGGAACCAGTACAGAGAGTTGATTAATTTGTTTAATGGACAGGAAACAAGACTAACAAAGACTCGTACTGTCAAAAAGGCGATCAATAATATCTCTACTGATTGTTGAAACACTTGTGTA
>NC_090744.1:98755238-98757738 GCF_036898095.1 Palaemon carinicauda
ATATATATATATATATATATATATATATATACAGTATATATGTGTGTGTGTATACACATCATCATTGAATATGTGTATGAAGTGTCAAATTATATGGATTTGAAATTTAAAATGAGATATATTTAAGGAATTTAAATCGACGGTAAAGATATTCCAAATATTTGAAAATTAATCGAAGATATATTTCAAGTAATTAAACTCGACAATAAATATATTTTGAAGATTTGTAAATTAATCTGTGATATATTTCAAGGAATTTAAGTCGATAGTAAAGCTATTTCGAAGATTTGAAAATGAATGTGATATATTTCAAGGAATTTAAATCAATAGTAAAGATATTTGAAGATTTGAAATTAATCTGAGATTTATTTCAAGAAAATTAAGTCAACAGTAAAGATATTTCAAAGATTTGAAAATTGATGTGATATATTTCAAGGAATTTAAATCAATAGTAAAGATATTTCGAAGATTTGAAATTAATCTGAGATTTTTTTCAAGGAATTTAAGTCAATAGTAAAGATATTTCAAAGATTTGAAAATGAATGTGATATATTTCAAGGAATTTAAATCAATAGTAAAGATATTTCGAAGATTTGAAATTAATCTGAGATTTTTTTCAAGGAATTTAAGTCAATAGTAAAGATATTTCAAAGATTTGAAAATGAATGTGATATATTTCAAGGAATTTAAATCAATAGTAAAGATATTTCGAAGATTTGAAATTAATCTGAGATTTTTTTCAAGGAATTTAAGTCAATAGTAAAGATATTTCAAAGATTTGAAAATGAATGTGATATATTTCAAGGAATTTAAATCAATAGTAAAGATATTTCGAAGATTTGAAATTAATCTGAGATTTATTTCTAGGAATTTAAGTCAATAGTAAAGATATTTAAGAGTTGAAAATTAATGTGATATATTTCAAGGAATTTAAATCAGTAGTAAAGATATTTCGAAGACTTGAAATTAATCTGAGATATACAGTATTTAAAGGATTTTTAGTCGATAGTAAAAATATTTCGAAGTTCCGGCAAAAAGTTCTGAAGAAATCTTGCTTATAGATAAACATATAGATAAATAAATGTATAGTCCATTTCTTTTAGCGATGCATATTTGCACAGACTTGCTGCGGTGCCCTTTTAGCTCGGAAAATTTTCCTGATCGCTGATTGGCTAGAATTATCTTGTATAACCAATCAGCGATCCGGAAACTTTTCCGAGCGAAAAGGGCACCGCTGCGAGTCGGTGCAAATATGCATCGCTAAAAGAAATGGACTATAGTTAAAAACACAACCTTAATGGAGGTAAAAATAGAAAGGAAATTCTGAAAAATTGAAAAATCCACAGTGCTGATTACCTGACCATTTTCACCTCAATAGTTTCAAGGTCAGTCTTGAATGGAAGAGACAAGGGATAGTGGTAATCAAGGTCTATAGACCTTAGTGGTAATGCCCTGGAGACTGACCATATACATATGATCAGCACACGAATCCCCTCGACACCCAAACTAGGATCAGGGAGGGACAGGCAATGATTGTTGATGACTTAATAGGCAGACCTATAGGATCCCCCCCAAACCCGTATCCTTAGATCACGAGGATGGTGAGGTTGCAGCCCCTAAAGAAACTATAGAGCTTGAACGGGACTTGAACCCCAGTCCGGCAGATCAACAGGCAGGGAGGTTTACAGTAGGCCACCACAATGGACTCTTAGGTCTAAGCGCTAATTACTATCCAAATTTCATAAAAACAAATCCTGTTTGTCTGGATTTTCATATGCATATACCAACACTAGTCTATAACTACAATGTATGCTAAATGGGTGTGGTGGGGTTCTGGTGGCCGATGTGGTAACATCCCTGACTGGTGAACGTCACACTGGGGTTCGAGTCCCGCTCAAACTCGTTAGTTCCTTTGGTCGCTGCAATCTCCCCATCATTGTGAGCTAAGGATGGGGGTGGGTGGGTGGGTTTGAGGAGCCTATAGGTCTATCTGCTGAGTAATCAGATGCCATTGCCTGGCCCTCCTTGGTCCTAGCTTGGGTGGAGAGGGGGCTTGGGCGGTGATCATATGATATATGGTTAGTCTGTAGGCCATTGTCCTGTTTGATAGGGTAATGTCACAGTCCCTTGCCTCTGCCATTCATGAGGGGCCTTTAAACCTTTAAACTCGTTGTCTTCCAACCCGTGATAGACTTCTCGTTTCCGGACGGTACGTAGCGTCGAATGGGATGGGACGTAATGTCTCGATCATTTCGTATACTGATAAAGGGGATCTTGGTGGTAGTGATTACAGCAGCAATGTAATAAGGGTTACATGTTTTATCGTCTCACGAAATTATGCCATTTAAGCCAAAAAAAAAAAAAAAAGGTATGATTTCATTCGTTCAGTTTTATTTTATGAACACATTGAAGAAGTATTTAGTAGAGGTAATGTGACGTCAATATCAGTGTATGTATCAAACATTGTTCCACACACACACACACACACACACATATATAT
>NC_090744.1:98771936-98804436 GCF_036898095.1 Palaemon carinicauda
TATAGTATATATATTTATATATATATAGTATATATATATATATATATATATATATATATATATATATTATATATATATTATATATATATATATATTATATATATATATATATTATATATATATATATATATATATATATATTATATATATATATATTATATATATATATCATCGGTCGTAACTAGTCTACTGCATGACAAATCCTCAGATATGTCAGTCCACTTGCGTGTTGAAGGTCTTGGTATTATTATTATTATTATTATTATTATTATTATTATTTATTATTTGTTATATGTTATTTATTATGTTATTTTTCATTTTTGTTATTGTTATTTATTATTTATTATTATTACTCCGACGCCGACGATGATATATGCAGTTAATTATAATAGTCAGGCCTTCTCCATCATGAGGCTCAATACTACACAGTTGTGACGGTGCCGAGAGAGGGTTGTGAACTCAAAGGCAGGAAGCAATCAACTCTCCTTTATATACAAAACCTCAAGGCAACAGGACATAACAAGTTAACAAGACAGACAATGTTACAGAGGAAAACAGCAGACATGAATTTTCATGTTCGTTTAGTGCGAGGGAAGAGCGAAGATAAAAGCATAATATATGCAAAAGGAATTATGTACAATTTTGTGACACACGGTTGGTACATGGCTCCCCCCCTAAAAATGACATACTGTACATGTTAAATAGGGCGCCCTGTTCTAGAGAGGCGAACTGTAGGCGGGTCATCTGACAGAAGATAAGCAGGTTTTAGACGATCAATGGAGACCCAGTCTTCTTTGCCCCGAATGTTTAGGAGGAATGCTTTCGGACTGCGTCTGATCACAAGGAAAGGGCCCGTGTAAGGGGGCGTTAGTGGTGGCTTGCTGGTGTCGTTGCGCAGGAAGACGTGCGTTGCAGAGTGCAAGTCCGTTGGTATGTGATGCTTCGCTGGGGGCTTGTAAGTCTGGCGGCACGGAGTAAATTTTCCCACGACGTGACGTATGCGCTGGAGATCGTCGGAGGAGGTTGTAGAAGGAAAAAATTCGGCAGGGACGACCAACGGGTCGCCATACACCATTTTAGCTGCCGAGACGTCGAGGGTGTCTTTAGGAGTGGTCCTTAGTCCCAGGAGGACCCAGGGAAGCTGAGTAAACCAGTTGCAATCCTTGCAGCGGGACATCAAAGCTGCTTTGAGGGTGCGATGAAAACGTTCAACCATTCCATTGGCAGCGGGGTTGTAGGCTGTTGTCTGATGTAGGGTGATGCCCAGGAGATTCGCTATTGACGTCCACAATTGAGAGGTGAAAGTGGTTCCCCCTGTCAGAAGTAATATGCTCAGGGATACCGAATCTTGAAATCCATCCAGAGAGTAAGGCAGACGTACATGAGGCGGACATTGCAGTTTCCATGGGAATGGCTTCAGGCCAACGAGTGGAGCGGTCGATGACGGTAAACAGGTAACGATGTCCTTGTGATGTGGGGTAGAGGGCCTACAACGTCGACATGAATGTGTGCGAAACAACGCTGAGGTTGAGGAAAGGTGCCCACTCCTGAATCCGTTGTGTCGATGTACTTTGGAAGTTTGGCAAGAAGTACAGGCGCGGACCCAATCCTTAGCATCCTTAGAAATGCCGTGCCAAATGAACTTTGCCTTCAGCAGCTGTGCAGTAGAACGGCACGAGTGATGTGAAAGGCCGTGAATGAAATCAAACTCCTGTCGGCGCATGGGAGCAGGAATCCAAGGTCGCGGTCTACCAGTACTGACATCACAGAGGAGGGTGGTGTTGGAGTCTTCGAGGGGAAAGTCTTCCCAACGGAGGGACGTGCAGGATGTCCTACAAACTTGATACTCTGGATCCTGTCGTTGGGCTTCAGCCAGGGCGTTGTAATCCAATCCCTGTTGAACGTCAGCCACCGTGTTTCTTGACAGGGCATCGGCAACGGGATTCATTTTCCCAGGGACGTATTGGAGGGTGCAATTGTATTCAGCCACGGCGGAGAGATGTCGGCGTTGACGGGGCGGACCAGGCGTCAGACTGTCGAGTGAAGGCGTGCACCAGAGGCATGTGGTCTGTGCGAATGACGAAGGGCCGTACCTTCTAAGAAATGGCGAAAGTGACGGACAGCCAAGTGCACTGCCAGCAATTCAAGATCGAAGGTAGAATAACCCGATTCTGCCTTGGACAGTCTTCTGCTGAAGAAGGCCAATGGGCAGGGCGAGCCTTTGACCGCCTGCTCGAGTACTGCACCAATAGCGACGTCGCTGGCATCGGTGGAGAGAAGGAGAGGGGCGTGTGGGGATAGGAAAAGTGAGAGCCGCAGCAGTTGATAGGGCCTTCTTTGCATTGCAGAAGGCTGCTTCTTGAAGGGGACCCCACTTCAGGTCCTTTGGCTTGCCCTTGAGGGAGGCGTAGAGGGGAGCAAGAGTGGCGGCAATGGCTGGCAGAAAACGGTGATAATAGTGTATCATGCCCAAGAATTCCTGCAGAGCTTTGACGGTCGAGGGCGCGGGGAAGTTCTGAACGGCTGCTACCTTCTCAGGGAGGGGATGGACTCCTTCAGGAGTGATACGGTGCCCTAAGAACGACACTTCGTTGGCGCCAAAGGTACACTTGCCGTACCGGACTACAAGGCCGTTTTGTTGCAGGCGGTCGAGCACGATGCGCAGGTGACGGAGGTGGTAGTAGCAAAACTGCGGCGGATGGGAGGTAGTAAGTGGCTGTAGAAGTCGTTCGTTGGGGCGCGAGCGATTGGTGGGTGGTGGGTGGTTTTGTCGCCGCTTTGGCACGTCACGGGGTAGGCGTGTATGTCCTACGGCATTCATGTCAGCTTCGGTTGACGTTGAATAGGCATCCTCGTCGTCAGGGGTGGAGGCGTTGATGGAGGTCTTGAAGTGGCTCTCCATAAGGGCGTCGGCTTTGGTCATCAAGTCCTTTATGGGTAAACTATCGACATCGGGTATGGCAGCACGTACAGGTTCGGGTAAACGGCGGTGAAGTAGGTTCACCTCTTGAGGAGAGCCGTCTGCGGCAGGTTGAAGGCGAGCGATACTGGTCATTTCCCTGAGGGCAAGCGAAGCCCTTTGGTCCCCCAACGGTTGTTGTGAGAGCTGAAAAAGCTTTGCTATACGGGCGGCTGGCGACGGCGAGTACTGCTGCAGAAGGTATGTTTTGAGGGCGTCGTACGCTATTGGGGTGTCTCCTTGTTCACAAAGCCAGTCGGATATTTCTGGAAAGGTGTCCTCGGGTATCGCCGCGAGAACATAATCCGCTTTGGTGGTTGAGCGAGTCACGCCCCTGATACGAAACTGGACTTCTGCTCGCTGAAACCAAGCAAACGCCTCTCCGTTGGCAAACGATGAAAGTTTGAATGGAGCGACCGCACCACCAACTGCTGTAGAGTCCGCCATAGTACGAACGATGAAGGGGCGACGGGATGGGGGTGGAATGCGGTGGGAGCGAGTCGACTTCCCGGGGTCACCAATGTGACGGTGCCGAGAGAGGGTTGTGAACTCAAAGGCAGGAAGCAATCAACTGAGTTATATTATTATAGAACACTCTCCTTTATATACAAAACCTCAAGGCAACAAGTTAACAAGACAGACAATGTTACAGAGGAAAACAGCAGACATGAATTTTCATGTTCGTTTAGTGCGAGGGAAGAGCGAAGATACAAGCATAATATATGCAAAAGGAATTATGTACAATTGTGTGACACACGGTTGGTACACAGTACTCGAGACGTTTTATTCCAGCTTTGACCAAGTTGTGGAATGATCTTCTTAATAGGGAGGTTGAATCAGTAGAACTTCAGAAGTTCAAACTCGCAGCTAATGTTTTTATGTGAACAGGCTTACATAAGTCTTTTTGTAGTTTATAAATCAAATATGTTTTAATGTTGTTAATGTTTTCAAAATTCTTTATTTTATTTTCATTACTTCTTATTTCGTTTATTTATTTCCTTATTTCCTTTCCTCACTGGGCTATTTTTCCCTGTTGGAGCCCTGTGGCCTATACCATTTGGCTTTTCCAACTAGGGTTGTAGCTTAGCTAGTAATAATAATAATATATATGTGTATTTATATATATATATATGTGTGGTAGAAATATATTTCTATTCGAGCACGATATTGTGTTGATTTTCATCCATATTGGCTCATTGGGGGTAATTCGAGAGAGAGTTTCACTTCTCGCATGATTGTGACTGGAGACAGAGAGAAAGAAAGCTTCAATTATTATATGATTGTCAGAGAGACAGGGAATTTATTTTATAATTGAGAGAGAGAGAGAGAGAGAGAGAGAGAGAGAGAGAGAGAGAGAGGGAGAGAGAGAGGGAGAGAGATAATTTGCTGTTGCTAATTATACCATTAGATGGTGTATTACTTAAAAAAACAAAAGAAATAATTACAAAGAATCTTCTTGATAACAATTTAGAGGAAATCACAGAAAAATTTATACCGTTGAATGGTATATATTACATTTCATTCACAATTCCTAATTAATATTTCTTATAAGGTTTAACATTATTTTTTTTTCTTTTTGCCAACTTGGAAAGACACAGTTAATTTCAGATTTCAGGAACTGCTACAATCATGTAAATTACTTTCCATATGATTATTATTTCGGATCCTCTTGGTATTGTTGACGAAGAGCTAATGAAGATTTGGGAACACTAATTACTACCGTTGAGAATCGGTCTGCATAATTGTGCTTTGATGTTCTGATTGAATCACATCTACTTGGTTGAATGTTGGGGGAGGGGGGAGAGGGGGGGGGGGAGTTGGTGACAGGTGTTGCTTTAATTACAGGAACGGGGCGAGTTTGGTTATGTGGTCATAACATCACAACAAGGATGGTGGTGGGGTGGTTGATGTAATGGCATTACAAGGAGAGAGAGAGAGAGAGAGAGAGAGAGAGAGAGAGAGAGAGAGAGAGAGAGAGATTTTCTTTTTAATCTTTTTGTTGACTTATTTTCGTTTTAGCTTTGTAATTTCCAATTATTTTTCACTTTTCAAGTTTTCTCTAATGGTGATTGTCATCTTGAAGTCTATAATTCTCTAGGAGTCTAGGTGGATGGAATTTTAGTTAATGATGGGCAAGTCTTTCTCTCTCTCTCTCTCTCTCTCTCTCTCTCTCTCTCTCTCTCTCTCTCTCTCTCTCTCTCTCTCTCTCTCTCTCTCTCTCTCTCTCAAGAACGGGTACAATTTTGTTTCCAATTAAATAATATGTCTGGAATTGAACGGGTACAATTGTTTCCAATGAACTAATATGTCTGGAATTGTAATAATTCAGTCATGTGTTCCATAATTGATGAAATACCCAAATTGCTAACCTTTCTGATATTCGGCCAAAATGCTGTAATTATAGCTGAACACTTTGCTATAACTAATCCTCTGTAAAGCTTTTACTGAAATCTGTAATTGACAGTTTGGCGATTTATTTGAAAAGCATTGAAGCGATTACGTAACGTTCTTACAATGCCGTTTCCTATTTGGACAAAGTATTTTTAATACACAATTGGTAATGAATAAGGAAACGTTTTGTGAGATCGAGCAAGGTTGAAATTGAGTGTTGAGAACCAAATTAAAGAACGAAATAATAAAAAAAAGAAATAAGAATTAAGACATTCCCGACATTCGATCAGATTACCTGTATAGGAAAGATTTATTTGTGATAATCTAAATGGAAAGAGGATAATAAACATGGCTTTATGATGGAATTTGTTTGTGAAGTATTTCTTAAGCTCCAATGAAAGACACTTTTGTAATGTCTAATGGACATTGGCAAAGTGATTGAAATTACTGAATTTGTTGTGGAAATAAACGAAATATTAAAATACTGAAATATTGTAATGAGGTAAAAGTTTTTGACCCATTATCGCATTCATGTTATTGATTTTATGAACTCAAAAGCAAAAATGAATAAAACTGTATACGTATGATGTGTGTTGATTATGAAATATGAAAGACAACTGATAAAAGAGGAGCGTTCGATGAAAAATAACATTTTAACCTTATTTAAATTCGTGTTTATGATATTAGGTGTTTTAGGAAATTTTTATCCAAGATGCATTATGAAACATTGAAATTTGAATGAATGATTGACAAAGAGGTCTCGGGACGGTAAATTGACATTTGACATGGAAAAATATTATCTTATATAAAAACTGTTCATTCTTAATTGGCAAGTAAATATATTTTTCATGCATGGAATTAGATTTAATTCGTGTATATTTTCATGAAGTAAATTAGATTTTATTTGTATAGTTTTTCATGTATGAAATTAGATAATTCGTGTACTTTTTCGTGAATAAGATTTGATTTAATTCGTGGTTTTTCATGGAGGAAATTAGATTTAATTCGTGTAGTTTTTCATAAGAAATTAAATTTAATTCCTATAGTTTTTTATGTATAAGATTTGATTTAATTCGTGGTGTCTATGTACGAAGTTATATCTAATTCGTGTATTTCATCATGTGAAAAATTAGATTTAATTCGTGTAATTTTTCTTGTATGAAATTTAATTCACATGGTGACACCAGTTTTTTTTTTTAAACCAAACACGTATTCGTATTTGACAAATTATATATTTGTATGTTTTAATTGGTAAAAGGAGGTGATTTACCAGTACAATGAGTCAAACTCGACTCTTATAGAGCTTACTCGAATAAATATAAATGTTGAATCTTAAAAGATATTTGTTTAATAAATGTAGATGAAAAATATATAGCAATAGAAATTTAAATATATCTATAAAACCCATGCTTCTTAAAGACTTTAAAACCTTGAAAACAGATAAACACTGAATAAAATACAATGTCAGAAGATATTTATTTTGTATAGCGACTCTATCATATAGAGCTACCATCAAATGTTAAATAAATAAAAACACTTCAAAGTTATGGATACCCGAGGCGTATAATCGTACCAGATATATTGTACATTTATCATAGGTTGAATTTCATTCCTATTTTTTCGCTTTTTCTCCAAACTTTTACCTTAACCAAATTCTTTTCATGGGTTTATTTCAATTTATTGTATATTTTAGTTTTTAGTTTTAGGTAATCATTCAGGTTTTTTTTTTTCTTCATTATTACATTTCCATCCATTTTTATTTCAAGCAAATCGTAACACAACCTTTAATCATAATCCAGTTTTTTTCTTTCTTTATTTTTTTTTTTACCATCCAGCTATGTGTTTGTAAGCAAATCCTATTTCATAACAGATGTATGACATCTATCCCTGAGGTATTTTGAGAAGGCATAATACAACATAATACAACAGATGTATGACGTTATTCCCAGATGTATTTTAAGAAAATCATAACTGCTCTATGACGTCTGTCCCCGAGGTATTTAAAAATAAAGCTAACACCTAAGAGATGTATGATGTGTTTCCCTAGGTATGAGACGCGTTAATTTCTCACTTCATAAACAAGAGGAATTTTCTCCGTAAATTGCTGCTGACGTCAGCGAATCTGATGGTTTTTTGGGGGGAGTGACGATGAGCCTTATGCTCTGTGGAGTTGGGGACGATTTTACTTTATCTTCAATTAATAATTGTATGGTTTGTTGTACTTACATCATCTTTTGCGGAAAATCTCGGTAATTTTTATTTTATTTTATGTAAATAATTTTCTCTCAAGTCGATTTTTTTTCTGAACTTCGAACTTGATTTGTTCTGAAAGATAATTGAATGCCAAAACTCTTGATAGATTTAGGTAATCTTATACACTTTTCATGTCAATATTTACTGTATAAAATTATTTGTGTTTTTGGTAATACCTGACTTATCTATCTATTATCTATCTGATTTATCTATCTCCCCATCTATTTATGAAAATCCTTGAAAGTTTCTCCCTGTAGCTCAGCTTCAAAGAGCTGTAACTTGACGGAGATTAGAGCTGCTATCTTATTTTCATAATCCAGTTACTCGCTTTTAAGGGAAGTTGGTGATAAGCTTCTAGATGGAGCATTTCTTCTTCTTTTTTTTTTCTTAGCGACGTTGTCATATCTTCGTGTGTTTGAAAGTAGGATAGATGGGATTAAATTCAGATTGACCGGAGGGATAGAAAACGTGGCACCGTCGGTATTCTCAGAGTTTCAACCCTTTGTATCTGGGCTTCTTCTTGTATCGCACCGGTATCCCTACATTAAGGGGTCGTTTGCCTGGTGGTGGTTATTATTATTATTATTATTATTATTATTAGTAGTAGTAGTAGTAGTAGTAGTAGTAGTAGTAGTAGTAGTAGTAGTAGTATTACTATTATTATTATTATTATTATTATTATTGTTATTATTATTAATGTTACTACTTGCTAAGTTGCAACCCTAGTAGGAAAAGCAGGATACTATGAGCCGAGGGGCTCTTATTGGGAAAAATAAACCAGTGAGGAAAGGAAAAGAGGAAAAATAACGTGTTTTAAAAACAGTAATATTAAAATAAATATTTCCTTTATAAACTATATATACCTGAACAAAACTGGAGAAAGATGAATAAGATAGATTGTTGTGCCCGAGTGTACCCTCAAGCAAGAGAACTCTAACTCAAGACAGTGGAAGACCGTGGTACAGAGGCTATGGCACTACCCAAGACTTAGAGAACAATGGTTTGATTTTGGAGTGTCCTAGAAGAAGAGCTTACCATAGCTAAAGGGTCTCTTCTAGCCTTACTAAGTGGAAAAGGCCTCTGAACAGTTACAGTACAGAAGTTAACCCCTTGGGTAAAGAAGAATTGTTTGGCAGTCTCAGTGTTGTCAGGCGTATGAGGACAGAGGAGAATATGTAAAGAATAGGCCAGACTATTCAGTGTATGAGTAGGCAAAGGGAAAATGAACCGTAACCAGAGAGAAGGATCCAATGTAGTACTGTCTGGCCAGTCACAAAGGATGCGTAGTATCAGGCATGGTTAATAATTTAGCAAAGTTTTTACGATTGCATGCCTTTAGAATCAACCATAGTTATTGGCGATGGTTCCAGACTTTTGCTAAAAAGCAAGGCTGCAAGGCAACAGCTGTCCTTTTAGTCGTTTTCTATTACACGCAAGGCGTACGGTGGTAGTATTCTTCTTATACCCCTATCACAGGGCAACCTTTGTATGTGGGCTGCACTGTAGAAATCAATAATGAGGAAAGATTGGTATTCGGACCATCGTTAGTATCTCTACATAAGTACTAATGGAAGTGTCTTTTTTCCATGTCAAGATTAAAGGAAATACGCTGACTACTATATTTTGTATCTTTTATTGAAGATATTTGATTCATTGACCGAGGGTAGCATAAAGAAAATTGTTATTTTCTAAATTCTTTTGGTTAAAGTCTGCATTACCAGCCATCCTTAAAGGTCTTCACGTATTAATTGCACATCAACAGAAAATATAAATGAAATAATCCATTAGAAAATTTCAATGTCTATCTCCGGGTTTCTGAAATAATTGAAAAATAGGCCTAATTTTAATAGCATACTACTGTTGAAGATAGAAATTTAATCTCACAATAAATGCTCAACCTTAATTATATGAGTTTGGCTAAGTTTGGATGTCAGCAACTCATTATGGTAATGAAATGAAAGTGAGTAATTTGAATTCAAGGATCCTAACATCATTATTGTTATATTTCGGTGTTTGATACAACTTCGCTGTACACACACACACACACACACATACACACACAATAGGGACGCAAAAGAGTGGTTATCTTGTTCTATGGTAATATAAGTTAAATTATTTATTTGTGAAATCCTGTCCCTCGATGAAGGACCTTTTAGTGGTCTGGGAAACTTTTAAATATATATATATATATATATATATATATTATATATATATATGTATGTATATATATATATATATATATGTGTGTCTGTGTGTGTGTGTTTGTATATATATATATATATATATATATTCATATATATATATACATACATATATTTTTTTTTAATATCCTTATGAAGTAGTTATCGTCGAACCTTCTTTAAAACCTTTTAATGTTGTAGTTACACTAGTTAATTTTTATTCAATTTCGTATGGCGATAAAATGACTTATTACATTTAATTAAGAAGGAAATACCAGTTTCTGTGTTTCTACTAAGTACTGGGCAAAGTCTTTTATGTACTTGATAATATTTCTATTTACTTTTTTAATAAACTCAATTCCCAACCTTTATTACTGGAAGACCGTAATAAATTACCTTTATGTACTGATAACAGTGTTACTATGTTAGCATTAGCAAAGGAATCTGTCGTACATTTCCGGTAGAAATAAACAATCTAATCTTACGGTTCAAATTAGATGTACACATTACTCCCATTGGATTGAAGGGGCTCTCTTTCCCCCCCCCCCCACCCTTGTCCCAGGTTGATTTCCTACTTTGTAACCAAGAGAAATTTGCATCATAAATATCCCCTGATGTCACACTATGGGTTATTCCCAGGAAAAAAATGGAGGTAATTAATGGGTCTTATTTCCTTCTTCATTTTCTCTCTCTCTTTCCCCATTACGAGTGAGGTAATTATTCCCGTAGACGCGAGTATCATTTTACAAACCATATTTTCTCAGGCAGCAGTACGCTCTGTATAGTTTATGGAGCCTCATTTCTTACTCGATTTTATGGTAAGGTGGTCAGAACCCGGATGTTTTGAAGGTGTTTTTTTTTTTTCTTTTTATTTGTATTATGGTCTGCTATTTTGTTTTGGATAACAGCGTAATGGAGACCTTCTTTCGTTCTCATATGTCTCTTTGTGCTACCGAAGATTGGGGGAGAGCAAGTATGATTTGGGAATACCCTGTTATTAAGGCGTACGAAGTAAGGCAATTTCTAAATAGACATCCCGCTGTCAACAATGAAAATGATTGATATTCTCTCTCTCTCTCTCTCTCTCTCTCTCTCTCTCTCTCTCTCTCTAATGTATGGTTATTATTTTTAAAACTGATATGTTACTTAGAAATTTTTTTAATGTGAACGGGATGTTTAGTGGCAAGAGAACTAATTGTTCAATCCTATAATTAAATATTTATTTTTTCATCCCCTTTTCTCACAATAACTAGTGTATTCCATGTTTCAAATCAATGAGCTGCTTTTTAAGGATATTTCCTTTTCCAGCTATGCCTTATCTTAACAGAGTTTGTTTCTTCCTTCACTTTACCTACAAGAAAACTCTCTCTCTCTCTCTCTCTCTCTCTCTCTCTCTCTCTCTCTCTCTCTTCACATCCTTTTATACTGAAGAATGAGAGTGAATTGCCGAAGCCCAGCGTCATAAATCACGTTATTCGCCAATGAAATGGATTGAGGGAAAGCTTCAGCGCCTGTGCCATTCGAAGCCTCAGTTGGAAGAATAGGAAGAACAATGTAATCCGGATTCATGGGACAGTCGAAGCGAGCAATTTTTGACGGAAAATCGCATTCAGCCCAGAGAAACGACTTCAGTTTTACCACGAATATCTCGCCTAATGGATACCTACATTCGCAGACCGCGGGAAAAAAAAATGTTTATTTTTATGTCTTTTTCTGGGTTACGTCTGTGTGGCATATCCCGGAACACTTAATAACTAAATTCTATCATTTAACTTTAAAGCAAACAAATATGCTCTATCATATATATATATATATATATATATATACAGTATATATATATAATATATATATATATATACACAGATATATATATATGATATATATTTATATTATATATATAATATATATATGATATATATAATATATTATATATATATATATATATATATTATATATATTTATTTATATATAAAGTATATATATATAATATATATATATATTTATATATATATATATATATATATATACAGTATTTATATATATGAAAGATATATATAATATATATATTATATAATATATATATATATATATATATATCTATGATATATATATGATATATATAATATATATATAATATATATAATATATATATATAATGTAATATATATAATATATATAATATATATATTATATATTATATATAATATGTATATATTATATAGAATATATATATGTATATAATATCTATATATATAATATATATATAATGTATATATATATAATATATATATATAAATATATATAAATATATATAAATATATAATATATATATACATATATATATATATATATATATATCACATGTATTCTATCTTCCAAGGCACTTCCCCCATTTTGGGAGGAGGGGGGTAGCCGACATAAAAAAGAAGTGGCCGGGACTTTTCTTCTGTATGCTCCTTCCTGCTGTTTGTTAATACATTGCATTTTCATCCATACTGTTTTAGGCAAATCATAGCAGATATATGACATCTTTTCTCGAGATATTTTAAGAAATCCTAATACAATAGATGTATGACGTCATTCCCAGAAGTTCTATCTATTTTATTTTACCAAGGAACTTCCCCTAATTTTGGAAAAAGGACTTTTTCTCTCTGACGAAAGATTCATCCGAGTTTGGTTGGTAGGGTGCCACAGCCCACCCTTCTTGTTGTCCACCACAAAAGAAGTTTCAAAATACTGATTTCCCTACTGCTGCTACTTCAGCAGTAGCCAAGGCGACCAGAGGGAGTAGCAAGGCATATTAGAACTGCATCATAATCGCTCGCCATTTATTTTTATTCCTAGCACGCTCCTTTGCCTCTCGCATGTATCCTCCTACCACCTAGAGCTTTCTTCACCTCATCCTTCCACCCAAACCTTGACCTTCCTCTTGTACTTCTCCCATCAACTATTGCATTTATCACCTTCTTCAGAAGACAGCCTTTTTCCATTCTGTTCATATGACCAAACCACTTCATAGCATTCAGATATAAAATGACTGAAGTTGATTTGCCTTTATATCAGTGATGGTAGGATTTCGGCTGTGACTAGGGGCAGCCCAAAATCTTCATCATGCCTTCCAAATAAGCATCCTGATTGGCCGCCAATGAAACGATCTCTGCTCCGTTGTGACTTTTCTCTCCCAAATAAATATGAACTCATTGCTCCTTTCTTCTGGCAGGCTGTACAAGAGTGTGCTGCGCACACCAGCCGCGTAGGTCACTATCAAAGTATCATGATAACCTTTGAAGTTTTGCTATTCCTATTGTTATTTTTACATGAAATAGCTGCGAGATGAAGCGGCAAATGATTGTGGGTGGAGCATGTTAAATATTTTCGGCTGCACCGATTTGTTTCCTATGATTTCAGCATGATACTTTTCGAGCTCTGTTGATAAATTATAAGTATTTTTTTGGAAGTTAAATAATTTTGGTTATCAGTCTTACTTTTTGTTATGATATATATTTATATTTTTACATTTTATTCTCTCTCTCTCTCTCTCTCTCTCTCTCTCTCTCTCTCTCTCTCCAGCAGTTATTATTTCGTATAAGGTTAGTTTTAGTATTTTATTTTTAATCTTTAATCTTTATATATTTTATTTTTGACGTAAAATGTAAAATATCATAATAACGGAAAAACTATTCCAATAATAACCAAACCCTTTATCGTAGACTCGAATTGAATACATTTTAATCTCACCTCTTTATTAAATATTCATAAATAGAATCAAAAGTAAAGGTCCATCTACCTGGAAAATATAATAGGATGAAAGTTTCAGTGCCACGGGGGGCGTGAGTTGCTCTGAAGCCCCCCATGACTCATTACTTGTGCTGTAATAGTTCCACCTAAGAAGATTAACTAATTACAACAATCCTTTATGCAACAGACTAAATGCAGTGCTAATCCGCTTGGGAGGTTCCCAGAATTCCGTCTCGCCCTAAAGAATTTTTCATCGTTGATATATTTTTAGGGGTGACACAAAATGTGCGCTGTATACTTATGTATCATTTGCATTCACTCGTGCATGAATATTATGGTATTTTACACATTGAGACCTGTCTTCTATATTCAAATAAGCCAAATGTTTTAATATATTAATATCTGGTTTTTCTCGTATACCTCGTGATCAGAGATCCAAGGGGGAACCATCCAAATACAATAGCTTCTAGCTGGCCAGGGAATCGAACCCTGGTCCAGGAAGCAGGCATAACAGTGAATGTACCATTTAGCCACGAAGACCATGGTATACTTGTGCGTGGATGTTGCTACATCCGTATTCAAATATACTTACACCCTTATCTTGCACAACAAGTACGAAGGCAGGAATTGATAATTTCAAAGGAAGGAAGGAAGGAAAAATTCTTAATTATTCTTTGTAATGAGTAAATCTCTCAGATCATAGAAGGAACGAATGTTTTAGATTTCCCATTGAGGTAAACCTACTTCGCCATTGCCTCAATTTGTCTGTCAGATATCAAATACGTCTGCTTTGGGTTTACTTGATCAGCACATTTTCTTTATAGATGTCTAGGAATAAATTTGGTGTTTTATAGCTGATGGTGAAGATAGGCAGGAGATACAAGGGGTAGATGTGAGAAGTTTTGTTTTACTGAAACAGAATGGTTGTCAACCTGGGACACTTGATTCGATTGCCCTCTTCTTTGTGTTCTCGCTTGCACTCACACGCAAACTTTGTATATATATGTATTTATATATGTATATATATGTATATGTGTTATATATATATGTATACGTATGTGTGTGTATATGTATATATATATATATATATACATATATATATATATATATATATACAGGTATACATATATATATATAGGTATACATATATATATAGGTATATATATATATATATATATAGATATATATATATATAGATATATATATATAGATATATATATATATACCTATATATATACCTATATATATACCTATATATACCTATATATATATATATATATATAGGTATATATATGTATACGTATATGTATTTATATGTATTTATATGTATACGTATATGTGTATATGTATATGTATATATATATATATATATACAGTATGTGTGGTATGTATATATATATATATATATGTATATATATATATATATATATATACATGTATATATATATATATATGTATATATATATATATATATATATTTATATATATATATTTGCATATATAGATGGAGATTATTTGGGCATGCTCTTCGCACTTCCCGAGAGAGATTAGTGCATCAAATTTTCGAATGGGTACCACAAGGCACTAGAATCATTTGTTACCCAGGCCCACTTGGCCGAGGACTATAAAGCGTGAAGTGGGGATGATGAATGGAGAAATATTGATTTGAAAGCTCAAGAGAGAGACGACTGGCGAAATCTAACCGAGGCCATTTGCGTCAATAGGCGTAGGAGGAGATGATGATAATATACTGTACATACCACCATAGGATAAGTCTTTATACCTGAATAAACATAAAATCAAGTCTGTACACAGTCTTCATAGCTTTCTATTCATCGGAAAATATTTCTTAAATATTTCAGAAAGTAAAGTTTTTTTCTTCTGAAAAGGGGAGCGAGGTCGTGCGGGTGGGATCAAAGAACCGAATTGTAATATCGAGAAAGACCAGGGCTGGATGGAAACTATATGTATATATATCCCTAAGAAATTTCCTTTGAGAGACGAATTTACTGACCAAAAGATTAAACCGACTCCGTTTCTTCCGGAATGTCAGAGGAAATGTCACTCAAAAGGAAATGAATTTCAATGATAAAGGAAGTTGAAGTCCAAGGGGGGGGGGGGGGGTTCATAAGGGCTTTCAATATTTCACCTACAAATAAAGACACTCTCTCTCTCTCTCTCTCTCTCTCTCTCTCTCTCTCAATATTAAAACTGCAAGCAAGGACTTTCAATCTCTATCATTATTATACCTGTAAACAAAGACTTTCTCTCACTCAATATTAAACCTGAAAACAAGGATTTTCTCTCAATATTAAACCTGCAAACAAGGACTTTCTCTCCTTATTAAACCCACAAACAAGGACTTTCTCTCTATCAACATTAAACCTGCAAACAAGGACTTTCTCTCTATCAATATTAAACCTACAATCAAGGACTTTTTCTCAATATTGAATGTACAAACAAGTATAACATTATCTCTCTCTCTCTCTCTCCCTCTCTCTCTCAATATCAACATTAAACCTGCTAACTAGGACTTTCTCAATATTATACCCTCAAAGAAGGACTTTCTCTCTCTCAATATTAAACCTGCAAACAAGGATTTTCGCTTAATTAAACCTGCAAATAAGGACTTTCTCGTTATCTCAATATTAAGTGCAAACAACGATTTTCTCTCCATTAAACCTGTAAATAAGGACTTTCTCTTTCTCTCTATATTAAACCTGCAAACAAGGTCTTTCTTTTTCTCAATATTAAACCTGCAAACAAGGACTTTCTCTCTCAATATTAAACCTGCAAACAAGGACTTTCTCTCAATATTGAACCTGCAAACAAGGACTTTCTCTCAATATTAAACATGCAAACAAAGACTTTCTCTCTGAATATTAAACCTGCAAACAAGGACTTTCTCTCAATATTAAACATGCAAACAAGGACTTTCTATTTCTCAGAATTAAACCTGCAAACAAGGAATTTCTCTCAAAATTAAATTGCAAACAACGACTTTATCTCTCTCTCTCTCTCTCTCTCAATATTAAGACTGCAAACAAGGACCTTTTCTCTCAAAATTGAACCTGCAAACAACGACTTTCTCTCAATATTAGACCTGGAAACTAGGACTATCTCTCTCAAAATTAAACCTGCAAACGACTTTCTATCCCTCACTCTCAATATTAAACCTTCAAACAATGACTTTTTCTCTCTCAAAATTAAACCTGCAAACAACGACTTTCTCTCTCTCTCAATATTAGACCTGCAAACAAGGACTTTCTCTCTCTCAAAACGAAACCTGCATACAACGACTTTCTCTCAGTATTAAACCTGCAAACAAGGACTTTTTCTCTCTCAAAATTAAACCTGCAAACAACGACTTTCTCTCTCAATATTAAACCTACAGACAAGGAATTTCCCTCTCTCAGTATTAAACCTGCAAACAAGGACTTTCTTCCAATAATAAACCTGCAAATAAGGACTCTCTCTCTCTCTCTCTCTCTCTCTCTCTCTCTCTCTCTCTCCAAACTGATTCCTGTCGCAATTTAGTGTTGAGTGCGAAGAAACGCTGGGCCAAACCAATTGGAATAGATGTTTAAGCGATGTGAGAGAGAGAGAGAGAGAGAGAGAGAGAGAGAGAGAGAGAGAGAGCGCTATCGCTTATCATCACTATGCATAAGATTAAGCATGTTCTTGGAGTCTGGGTTGCTCTCTCTCTCTCTCTCTCTCTCTCTCTCTCTCTCTCTCTCTCTAGCTGTTATTATTTCTTATCAGGTTAGTTTTAATATTTTATTTTTAATATTTAAATATTTGTTTTTGACGTAAAATGTAAAATATCATAATAACGAAAAAACTATTCCAATAATAACTGAACCTTTTTCATACACTCGAATTGGATACATTTTAATCTCATCTTTTTTTTTTTTTTTTTTTTTAAATATTCATGAATAGAATTAAAAGTAAATGTTCATGTACCCGGAAAATATAATAGGATGAAAGTTTCAGTGCCTCGGGTGCGAGTTGCTCTGAAGCCCCCCATGACTCATTACTTGTGCTGTAATAGTTCCACCTAAGAAGATTAACTAATTACAACAATCCTTTTTATGCAACAGACTAAATGCGGTGCTAATCCGCTTGGGAGTTTCCCAGAATTCCGTCTCGCCCTAAAGAATTTTTCACCGTTGATATATTTTTAGGAATGACACAAAATGTACGTTGTATGCTTATGTATCATTTGCATTCATTCGTGCATGAATACTATGGTATACATGATAAACTTCGCACATTTAGAAGTGTTTTTCATATTCAAATAAGCCATATGTTTTAATACCTTAATATCTGGTTTTTCTCGTATACCTCGTGATCAGATCCAAGGGGGAACCACTCAAAGACAATAGCTTCCAGCTGACCAGGGAATCGATCACAGTTCCAAGAAGCTGTCATGACAGTGACATTACCATTTAGCCACGACGACCATGGTATACATGTGCGTGGATGTTGCAACATCCGTCTTCAAATATACTTACACCCGTATTATCTCGCACAGCGAGTATGAAGGTAAGAAGAAAAAAATCTTTATTAATAATTCTTTTTAATGAGTAAATCTCTCAGATCATAGAAGGAACCAATGTTTTAGATTTCGCACTGAGGTAAATCTACTTCGCCTTTGCCTCAATTTGTGGGTCAGATATCAAATACGTCTGCTCTGGGTTTACTTAATCAGCTCATTTTTTTTCATTGACGTCTACGAATAAATTTGGTGTTTTATAGTTGATGGCGAAGATAGGCAGGAGATACAAGGGATAGATGTGAAGAGCTTTGTTATACTGAAACAGAATGGTTGTTAACATTGGATACTTTTGATTGCCTTCGAAATTGTTTGCTCGCTTGCACACACGGAATCTTATGTATATATATATATGTATATGTATATCTTTATATATATATCTATATATATATATATATTATATATTATATATATAAATATATATATATGTATATATATATATATATATATATATATATATTATATATACTGTATATATGCATGTATAGATGGAGATTGTTGTTTGATCATGTTCTTCGCACTCCCCAAGAGTGATTAGTTCACCTAACTTTCGCTTGGGCTCCACAAAGCACTAGAATCGTTGGTGGACCCAGGCCTACATGGCTGAAAACTATGAAGCGTGAAGTAGGAGATGATGAATTGAGAGGTATTGAATTAAAAGCTCAAGATAGAGACAACTGTCGAAATCTAACCGTGGCCCTTTGCGTCAATACTCGTAGGAGATGATGATGATGATATACTGTACATGCCACCATAGGAAAAGTCTTTATACCGGAATAAACACAAAATCAAGTCGGTACACAATCTTCATAGCTCTGCATTCATCGGAAAATATTTCTTATATACTTCAGAATGTAAAGTTAAGTTTCTTCGTCTGAAAAGTAGAGCGAAATCGTGCGGGTGGGATCAAAGACCCAAATTGTAATATCGAGAAAGACCAGAGCTGGATGGAAACTATATATATATATATATATATATATATCCCTAAGACATTTCCTTTGAGAGATAAATTTACTGACCAAAAGATTAAACCAACTCCGTTTCCTCCGGAATGTCAGAGGGCGACGTCACTCAAAAGGAAATGAATTTCAATGATAAATGAAGTTGAAGTCAAGGGGGGGGGGGGAGAAGGGGGCGGGTTCATAAGGGCTTTCAATATTACACCTGCTAATTCTCTCTCTCTCTCTCTCTCTCTCTCTCTCTCTCTCTCTCTCTCTCGATAATCACATGAAGAGGAATCTCAAAGGCATATTTACTTCGATCTTTGAATCTATAACCTCTAACAAGATGAGGACGTCAATGAGTCGCTTAATAAATGAATTTAAGAAGAAATTACATTTAATAGAGATAGAATTTAAGAAAAGCTGGCTATGAGAGAGAGAGAGAGAGAGAGAGAGAGAGAGAGAGAGAGAGAGAGAGAGAGAATATTAACAAAGCTGAAGTGAATAGTAATGAAAGTAGCCTAAATGAGATGATCAGAAATAGGAAGAAGTACGAATATGGAAACAGGTAATGAGGTCGTTATGTTTACTATTCCCAAAAGTCATCAGGATTTCAATTCCTAGAAGACAAAAGGCTTCTATTCCAAAAGTTAATGGTGTTGCCAGTGCTCCTCGTGCTATGTACTGCATGCATTAATTAAAAGGATTTGCTGCGTCTCTTTGTGCTTCAGCTGCACCGGCTTATTAGCATTTTACTGATTGGCCTCCTTGGCCCTTATGTAAACATCTATATACATACATATATTTATGTATATGTATGTGTATACAAATATATATATATATATATATATATATATATATAAATATGTATATATGTGTGTGTGTATGTATACACAGACATACACATACACACATACTCATACACAGCCAAATATATATATAAATATATATATATACATAAATGTATATGAACTTGTTTAATTGAAGTGATAATTTGGTATTGTTGAAGAAATACCAAAGAATATTTCATTAGCAAGAGCAAAGCAAGTTTTTATTTATTTATTCATTTATATATTTGTTTATTATTTTCTAGAAAACCATTCACAAATTTGTGACTACGCTAGACGTCTATTTAACCTACCGCATAATGAACTCTTTTGTATTCATTCAGTGCCAACAACTGATCCCAGATATCCTCTTACCCATGTTGTCTGCTGATTCCTTCTCCAATAACTGGGATAAAAGAGTAACGCTGAATGCCTAGGTAATTAGATACTAAGTACCTGATAGCATTAGCTTTAGGTACGCAGTCAGTCTGTTTTGAATTGGCCTGATAAAGTTTGTTCTGTATTATTATTATTATTATTATTATTATTACTATTATTATTATTATTACTTGCCAAGCTACAACCCTAGTTGGAAAGGAAGATGCTATAAGCCCAAGGGCTCCAATAGGGAAAAATAGCCCAGTGAGGAAAGGAAATAAGGAAATAAATAAATGATGAGAACAAGTTAACAATAAATCATTCTAAACAGTAACAACGTCAAAGCAGATATGTCCTATATGAACTATTAACAACGTCAAAAACAGATATGTCATATATAAACTATAAAAAGACTCATGTCAGCCTGGTCAACATAAAGATATTTGCTCTAACTTTGAACTTTTGAAGTTCTACTGTTTCTGGTAGTTGAATGAGTGAAACTTCAGAAGTTCATATTCGAAGCGATTGTTTTGTTGTTTTTATGTTGAACGGGATGACGCAAGTTTTTCTTCATAGTTTTTATATGACAGATCTATTTTAAAGTATTTACTGATCTTAAGATGTTCTATATTTTTTATTCATTACTTCTTATATCTAGTTTATTTGTTTCTTTATTTCCTTTTCTCACTGGACTACTTTCTCAGTGGTGGGGACCTTGGGCTTGTATCAGCATGCTTTTCCAACCAAGGTTATAATTTAGCTATTAGGAGTAATAATAATAATAATAATAATAATAATAATAATAATAATAATAATAATAATAATATTAATAATGATAATAATAATAATAATAATAATAATAATAATAATAATAACGACGAAGTCAACATAATAGGAACTTTGAGTTTTTATAATTTATTGTAGATAACGTTATTATGGGTTAGTGGACTTTAACAAAACTTTGGTGATAGGCTTTGTAAGCTGGATGTCATCAATATCTTGTTTTCTGTTTAAATCTCTCTCTCTTGGAAGAGAACAAAATCGTCTTCAGCGTAATATTTCCCCTTTTTCCGCCTTTGAAGACACCTCGAATATTCCGATCGACTAGAGACATTTTGGATTCCTTATTCTTCGATTATTTCCATAATTGTTAACAAAAATACAAAGAATATTTATAGGGAAAAAGAACATTACATTATGGGAATGAGCGAAGACGAAAGACGAAAGAAGGAGACTTCCAGAAAGGGCTCCAGAGGGCTAGATTTGCCTCAGAGGTTGAAACGAAATGTTACGATTCATACAGAAACACAACTTTCATAAATCTTTCCTTTTGTTATCATCTTTCTTTTTTTAATTCCTTTCTGCATTTCATTACCTTGTGGATATTCTCTCTCTCTCTCTCTCTCTCTCTCTCTCTCTCTCTCTTCCTCCTCTCTCTCTCTCTCTCTCCTCTCTCTCTCTCTCTCATTTGTTGCAAAAATTTGCAAGCTTAATGGAAGTTTGAATAGTTCTATAAGCTGGTGTTGGTGTTGATATAGCTATTTATATGAATTATTTTACTACTAACTTCGCGGACTGATAGATATATAATGTATCAGTAATTACTGGGTTTATCTTGAAATCCCTGGTGTGAAACTCATTTACTTCAAAATTTTATGTGCAAAGAAAGGGTAATGTACCAACCATGTGTCACACAATTGTACATAATTCCTTTTGCATATATTATGCTTGTATCTTCGCTCTTCCCTCGCACTAAACGAACATGAAAATTCATGTCTGCTGTTTTCCTCTATAACATTGTCTGTCTTGTTAACTTGTTATGTCCTGTTGGCTTGAGGTTTTGTATATAAAGGAGAGTGTTCTATAATAATATAACTCAGTTGATTGCATCCTGCCTTTGAGTTCACAACCCTCTCTCGGCACCGTCACATTGGTGACCCCGGAAGTCGACTCGCTCCCACTGCCTTCCACCCCCACCTCCCTCGCCCCTCCATCGTTGGTACTATGGGCGACTCTACAACAGCAGTTGGCGCTGCGGCCGCCCCATTGAAACTTTCACCGTTCGCCAGCGGTTTGCTTGGTTTCAGCGCGCAGAAGTCCAGTTTCGCATCAGCGGGGTGACTCGCTTAACCACCAAAGCAGATTATGTTCTCGCGGCGATACCCGAGGACACCTTCCGGAAATATCCGAATGGCTTTGTGAACAAGGAGACACGCCAATAGCATATGACGCCCTCAAAACATACCTTCTGCAGCAGTACTCGCCGTCGCCAGCCGCCCGTGTAGCAAAGCTTTTTCAGCTCTCGCAACAACCGTTGGGGGACCAAAGGGCTTCGCTTGCCCTCAGGGAAATGACCAGTATCGCTCGCCTTCAACCTGCCGCAGACGGCTCTCCTCGTGAGGTGAACCTACTTCGTGCCCTTTGGATACGCCGTTTACCCGGACCTATGCGCGCTGCCATACCCGATGTCGATAGTTTACCCATAAAGGACTTGATGACCAAAGCCGACGCCCTTATGGACAGCCACTTCAAGACCTCCATCAACGCCTCCACCCCTGACGAAGAGGATGCCTATTCAACGTCAACTGAAGCTGACATGAATGCCGTAGGACATACACGCCCACACCGTGACGTGCCGAAGCAGAGACAAAGCCGCCCACCACCCACCAATCGCTCGCGCCCCAACAAATGACTTCTACAGCCACTTACTACCTCCCATCCGCCGCAGGTTTGCTACTACCACTTCAGATTCGGGGCAACTGCGAAGAAATGTGCCGAGGATTGTCAGTGGCCACAAAACGTGTAAGTAGGCCATCGCTCGTGGCGGTGGCCTCCCGTGTTTCTAATCTTTTCTTTTTACAGGATGCAGGAACGGGCGTGCGATTATTGGTAGACGCGGGTGCTTGTCGTTCTCTTTTGCCAAGGAAACTCTTCAAGACATGACGTAGTCTGTCTACATCTGCCGACGTCCGCTTGGTAGCTGCCAACGGATCTGCGATACCCACCTACGGTTACGAGAACCTTACATTATCGTTCGGAAACGGTAAATTCAATTGGAAGTTTCTCGTTGCTGACGTCACCATGCCAATCCTCGGTGCGGATTTCCTCTCTCATTTCCACCCTCTGGTCGATGTCGCCCACCGACGATTGGTCAACGCAGACTCGTACTACACCTCTTCAACCCGCCCCCTCTAACCTCGCTCTCCACATTAGCGCACCCACGGATGCCTACGCCCATCTCCTCACGTCGTACCCGGAAGTTTTCCGTCCAGAACTTCGCCAAACGCCCACGGTTCCTGCCAAGCACGGTATTTATCACCATATCAAGACGACGGGACCCCCAGTCTTTGCAAAATTCAGACGTCTGGCACCGGAACGATTGGCAGCCGCCAAACAGACGTTCGCCGAAATGGAGGAAATGGGCCTTTGCCAAAAGGCCTCCAGCCCATGGTCGTCACCCTTACACATCGTTCTGAAGAAAGACGGCTCCCTCCGTCCGTGCGGGGATTACAGGCGCCTGAACATGCAAACAGAACCGGATCACTACCCCCTCCCAAACATTGCCGACGTGACCTACCTGCACAAAGCAAAGGTTTTCTCTACGCTCGATCTCCTGAAGGGGTATTATCAGGTGTCTATGAACCCAGAAGACATCCCCAAGACTGCCATCACCACTCCGTTTGGTACATACACCTTCAATTACTCCTGTTTTGGCCTTCGTAATGCTGGGGCCACGTTTCAACGTCTCATGGATGGCATCTTAGGGGACCTCCCTTTCTGTGTGTGTTATGTGGACGACATACTTGTGTTCTCCTCCTCAAAAGAGGAACACCTCCGTCACCTGCGCATCGTGCTCGACCGCCTGCAACAAAACGGCCTTGTAGTCCGGTACGACAAGTGTACCTTTGGCGCCAACGAAGTGTCGTTCCTAGGGCACCGCATCACTCCTGAAGGTGTCCACCCCCTCCCTGAGAAGGTAGCAGCCATTCAGAACTTCCCCGTGCCCTGGACCGTCAAAGCTCTGCAGGAATTCTTGGGCATGATCAACTATTATCACCGTTTTCTGCCAGCCATTGCCGCCACTCTTGCTCCCCTCTACGCCTCCCTCAAGGGCAAGCCGAAGGACCTGAAGTGGGGTCCCCTTCAAGAAGCAGCCTTCTGCAATGCAAAGAAGGCCTTATCAACTGCTGCGGCTCTCACTTTTCCTATCCCACACGCCCCTCTCCTTCTCTCCACCGATGCCAGCGACGTCGCTATTGGTGCAGTACTCGAGCAGGTGGTCAAAGGCTCGCCCCGCCCATTGGCCGCCTTCAGCAGAAAACTGTCCAAGGCAGAATCGGGTTATTCTACCTTCGATCGAGAATTGCTGGCGGTGCACTTGGCTGTCCGTCACTTTCGGCATTTCTTAGAAGGTACGCCCTTCGTCATTCGCACAGACCACATGCCTCTGGTGCACGCCTTCACTCGACAGTCTGACGCCTGGTCCGCCCGTCAACGCCGACATCTCTCCGCCGTGGCTGAATACAATTGCACTCTCCAATACGTCCCTGGGAAAATGAATCCCGTTGCCGATGCCCTGTCAAGAAACACGTTGGCTGCCGTTCAACTGGGATTGGATTACAACGCCCTGGCTGAAGCCCAACAACAGGATCCAGAGTATCAAGCTTGTAGGACATCCTGCACGTCCCTCCGTTGGGAAGACTTTCCCCTCGAAGACTCCAACACCACCCTCATCTGTGACGTCAGTACTGGTAGACCGCGACCTTGGATTCCTGCTCCCATGCGCCGACAGGTGTTTGATTTCATTCACGGCCTTTCACATCCCTCGTGCCGTTCTACTGCACAGCTGCTGAAGGCAAAGTTCATTTGGCACGGCATTTCTAAGGATGCTAAGGATTGGGTCCGCGCCTGTACTTCTTGCCAAACTTCCAAAGTACATCGACACACAGATTCAGGAGTGGGTACCTTTCCTCAACCTCAGCGTCGTTTCGCACACATTCACGTCGACGTTGTAGGCCCCCTACCCACATCACAAGGACATCGTTACCTGTTTACCGTCATCGACCGCTCTACTCGTTGGCCTGAAGCCATTCCCATGGAAACTGCAACGTCCGCCTCATGTACATCTGCCTTACTCTCTGGATGGATTTCAAGATTCGGTATCCCTGAGCATATTACTTCTGACAGGGGAACCACTTTCACCTCTCAATTGTTGGCGTCATTAGCGAATCTCCTGGGCATCACCCTACATCAGACAACGGCCTACAACCCCGCTGCCAATGGAATGGTTGAACGTTTTCATCGCACCCTCAAAGCAGCTTTGATGTCCCGCTGCAAGGATTGCAACTGGTTTACTCAGCTTCCCTGGGTCCTCCTGGAACTAAGGACCACTCCTAAAGACGCCCTCGACGTCTCGGCAGCTGAAATGGTGTATGGCGACCCGTTGGTCGTCCCTGCCGAATTTTTTCCTTCTACAACCTCCTCCGATGATCTCCAGCGCATACGTCACGTCGTGGGAAAATTTACTCCGTGCCGCCAGACTTACAAGCCCCCAGCGAAGCATCACATACCAACGGACTTGCACTCTGCAACGCACGTCTTCCTGCGCAACGACACCAGCAAGCCACCACTAACGCCCCCTTACACGGGCCCTTTCCTTGTGATCCGACGCAGTCCGAAAGCATTCCTCCTAAACATTCGGGGCAAAGAAGACTGGGTCTCCATTGATCGTCTAAAACCTGCTTATCTTCTGCCAGATGACCCGCCTACAGTTCGCCTCTCTAGATCAGGGCGCCCTATTTAACATGTTCAGTATGTCGTTTTTAGAGGGGGATCCTTGTACCAACCGTGTCACACAATTGTACATAATTCCTTTTGCATATATTATGCTTGTATCTTCGCTCTTCCCTCGCACTAAACGAACATGAAAATTCATGTCTGCTGTTTTCCTCTGTAACATTGTCTGTCTTGTTAACTTGTTATGTCCTGTTGGCTTGAGGTTTTGTATATAAAGGAGAGTGTTCTATAATAATATAACTCAGTTGATTGCATCCTGCCTTTGAGTTCACAACCCTCTCTCGGCACCGTCACAGTAAGCACTCGGAAAGGTATCCCCGGTCCCAGGGGACAGCTATATAGCCAAAATTCCTATGTTCACATGAAAAGGAGTTTGTACCTCTTCATCAAGGAACATAGCATACTAGAAGAACCTCAGCTTCTTCTATCTACAGAACGAGTAATAACCATTATGTTCACATGACAAAGTTTATACTGCTTCATCAAGGAACATAGCGTACTAGAAGAACCTCAGCTTCTTCTATCTACAGAGCCAGTACCAACCCTTATGTTCACTTGACAGAGAGTTTGTACCTCTTCTTCAAGGAACATAGTATACTGGAAGAACCTCAGCTTTTTCTATCTACAGAGCCAGTACCAACCCTTATGTTCACATGACAAAAAGTTTATACCTCTTCATCGAGGAACATAGGATACTAGAAGAACATCAGCTGCTTCTATCTACAGAGCCAGTACCAACCCTTATTTTCACATGAGAAAGAGTTTATATCTCCTCATCAATGAACATAGCATACCAGAAGAGCTTTGTCTTCTTCTATCTTCAGAGCCAGTACCAACCCTTATATTTACAAGGCAAAAAGTTATACCTCTTCATCAAGAACATAGCATACAAGAAAAACCTCAGCTTCTATCTACAGAGCCATTACCAACCCTTATGTTCACATGACAAAGAATTTATACATGTTCATTAAGGAACATAGCATACTAGAAGAACCTCGGCTTCTTCTATCTACAGAGCCAGTACCAACCTATATGTTCACATGAGTAAGAGTTTGTACCTCTTCATCAAGGAACATAGCGTACTAGAAGAACCTCGGCTTCTTCTATCTACAGAGTCAGTACCAACCCATATGTTCACATGAGTAAGAGTTTGTACCTCTTCATCAAGGAACATAGCGTACTAGAAGAACCTCAGCTTCTTCTATCTACAGAGTCAGTACCAACCCATATGTTCACATGAGTAAGAGTTTGTACCTCTTCATCAAGGAACATAGCGTACTAGAAGAACCTCAGCTTTTTCTATCTACAGAGTCAGTACCAACCCATATGTTCACATGAGTAAGAGTTTGTACATCTTCATCAAGGAACATAGTATACTAGAAGAACCTCGGCTTCTTCTATGTACAGAGAAAGTACCAACCCATATGTTCACATGAGTAAGAGTTTGTACCTCTTCATCAAGGAACATAGCATACTAGAAGAGCCTCAGCTTCTTCTATCTACAGAGTCAGTACCAACCCATATGTTCACATGAGTAAGAGTTTGTACCTCTTCATCAAGGAACATAGCGTACTAAAAGAACCTCAGCTTCTTCTATCTACAGAGTCAGTACCAACCCATATGTTCACATGAGTAAGGGTTTTTACCTCTCCATCAAGTACTGGAAGAACCTCAGCTTCTTATATCTACAGAGTCAGTACCAACCCATATGTTCACACGAGTAAGAGTTTGTACCTCTTTATCAAGGAACATAGCGTACTAGAAGAACCTCAGCTTCTTCTATATACAGAGTCAGTACCAACCCATATGTTCACATGAGTAAGAGTTTGTACCTCTCCATCAAGGAACATAGTGTACTGGAAGAACCTCAGCTTCTTGTATCTACAGAGTTAGTACCAACCCATATGTTCACATGAGAAAGAGTTTGTACATCTTCATCAAGGAACATAGCATACTAGACAGCTTCTTTTATCTACAGAGCCAGTACCAACCCCTATGTTCACATGAGAAAGAGTTTGTACCTCTTTATCAAGGAACATAGCATACTAGACAGCTTCTTCTATCTAGAGCCAGTACCAACCCCTATGTTCACATAAGAAAGAGTTTGTACCTCTTCATCAAGGAACATAGCATAATAGACAGCTTTTTCTATTTACAGAGACAGTACCAACCCCTATGTTCACATGAGAAAAAGTTTTTACATCTTCATCAAGGAACATGCATACCAGAAGAACCTCAGCTTACACAGTATATATAGTGCCAGTACCACACCTTTTTTTCACATGACAAAGAATTTATACCTCTTCATTAAGGAACATACCATACTAGAAGAACTTCGTCTTCTTATATCTTCAGAGCGAGTACCAACCCTTATGTTCACATGCCAATGAGTTTGTACCCTTTATCAAGGAACATAGCATATTAGAAGAACCTCGGCTTCTTCTACCTACTGTGCCAGTACCACACCTTTTTTCACATGCCAAAGAATTTATACCTCTTCATTAAGGAACATAGCATACTAGAAGAACCCCAGTTTCTCTCTACAGAGCCAGTACCAACCCTTATGTTCACATGACAAGGAATTTATACCTCTTCACCTAGGAACACAGCATACTAGGAAAACCTCCGCTTCTTTCATCTACAGAGCCAGTACCAACACTTATGTTCACATGAGAAGAAGTTTGTACTTCTTCATCAAAGAACAGCATACTAAAAGCAGCTCGGCTTTTTCCCTGTGCAGTGCACTAGTTGAACTCACCTCAAAGTATTTTCAAAATTTTGCACAGAACCAGTTTCAATTATCTTATTTTTCTATTCTACAACGCAATCCTTTATTCCATTCCCAAGTAGTTTTTTTCTAATATTTTAATGTAATTTCAGGAAGAATTATCTCATTCACTTATATTATATACTTGGCCATCTTCTCCAATCATAACTCACTCATGGAATGTAGTTTTGGATAAAGAAATTTTTTTTTTAGGCACCCTTTAAGGATATGACTGCATACTAGAATGACTGCATACTAAAAAAAGCTAAGCGTTTTCCCTCTGCCGGGCCAGTCTTCTAGATTATTCCAACAGAGCAACCCTAAGGTTGACATCCGGAAGAATAGATTTAGAAATCCGATCATTTGTTCACATGATAAAGGCTTGTACCACTCCATCATGGAACCGTTGCATACTGGAAGAAGCTAAGCCTTTTCCCTCTGCAGTGCACATCCTCTATGTTACTCCAACAAAATTGTTTCTTAGTTGTATACTTTTGATTTTGCTTTATTTCTTCTTTTGAACAACATCCATTTTGCTCATCAAAGTTTTCTTTGATAACCTTTTGTAAGATATTTCTAATCCTAGTCGAGGCAACATCTTTTGCGGCCCTTTCAAGATGGTTTCTCAGGTCCCAAGATTGTCCATGATGATCACCTCCTTCCTTCATGTTTCCTCGTGTGATATTTTCAAAATACTGGATACGTCTTTCTACAATTCCTACTTCTATTTCTTCAAGGTTAATCTTCTGTTTCTTTTCTGTTTTCTCATGTTTTAGAGCCTCTTCCCATAGTTGAACAGGACCATTTACTATGTCACTTTTTTCTTGTGAGATTTCATCCTGTACAATTTGTTTAATTCTTATCAAGGCCACTTCTTTTGCTTCCCTCCTAAGAAGCTTTCTCTCATCCTGAGATATTTCTTCAAGATCAGCTTTTTGTTTGCGTCCCATTACATTTACCTTTATAATTTCTTCATAATCCTCACCTTTACTAGCAAAATTTCCTTTTGTTCCTGGGCTATTTGCTTCTTGATAGTCTTTAATTTCCTTTTCACTGTTCTCACTTCTCCAGACGTTTTCATTTTGTTCTTCTGATAATTCTTCTTGTATTATTTGTGTTATCCTTGCCAAAGCAATATCCTCGGCCTTCCTATTAAGATTTTCTCTAGATTCCGGAGATTGTGTATGAAAATCGCCTTCTTCCTTTAAGTTTCCTCGTACGATATTTTCAAAATACTGGATACGCCTGTTTACGATTCCTTCCTCTATTTCTTCAAGGTTAACCTTCTGTTTCTTTTCTGTTTTCTCATCTTTCAGAGCCTCTTCCCATAGTTGAACAAGAGCATATACTTTGTCACTTTTTTCTTGTGAAATTTCATCCTGTGCAATTTTTCTAATCCTTATTAAGGCCACTTCTTTTGCTTCCCTCCTTAGATGCTTTTTCTCGTCTTGAGGTTTTCCTTCAAGATCAGCTTTTTGTTTCTCTCCCATTATATTTATCATCCTAATTTCTACATAATCATCACAATTACTAGCAGAATCTCCTTGTGTACCTGGGCTCTTTGCTTCTTGGTAGTCATGAAGTTCCTTTTCAGCATTCTCACTTTTCCAGACTTTTTCATTTTGTCCTGATAATTCTTCTTGTATTATTTGACTTATCCTTGCCAAAGCAATATCCTTGGCCTTCCTATTAAGATTTTTTCTCAGGTCTGGAGATTGTCCACAAAGGTTGCCTTCTTCTTTTATGTCTCCTTGTATGATATTTTCACGAAGATCGCCTTCTTCCTTTATGTTTCCTCTCATGATATTTTCAAAATAACGGATACGCCTCTTTACGATTCCTTCCTCTATTTCCTCAAGGTTAACCTTCTGTTTCTTTTCTGTTTTCTCATCTTTCAGAGCCTCTTCCCATAGTTGAACAGGAGCATAGACTTTGTCACTTTTTTCTTGTGAGATTTCTTCCTGTGCAATTTTTCTAATCCTTATCAAGGCCACATCTTTTGCTTCCCTCCTAAGAAGCTTTCTCTCGTCCTGAGGTTTTCCTTCAAGATCATCTTTTTGTTTCTCTTCGAAACCCTGTCTGCTGATGTTATCTTCTTCTCTCTGTAGTTGAGACTCCCTGAGAGTACCTACTTCCTTCCTCAGATAATCGTTTTCTTCCTGGACTCCCTGAAATTTCCTTTCCAGGGATAGTTTCTTGTTCCTCAGTTCATCGTTCTTGCGTTTGTCTTGGTCAGCTTGCTGCCTCAAAGACGATATTCCTGTGTGATCAGCCACCCACTCCACCCACTCTTCCATTTCGCTGATGGAGCAATTGTCATAGTCCTTGTTTAAGGCGATGAGCAGAGTGTCCATGGAGCAACCGCTTTCGTTTCCATAGCAACCTGCAAACCAGTCCAGGAGTTTCCTGAAGGGGATCTCACCTTAAGCACCCCATTGGATACTAAAAACCCGATGGTGAGAGCCATGCTGAGGGCATCTGTCTGTGGGGTGCCTCCCTCCCCCGCAAGGATCTTGGGCGCGAAACACTTACAGTATTTGGTGTTCGCACCCGAACTCTGGCTGGTCTGAACTATGGGTCTTTGGAAAGGGTTGGCACCGATCTCCCTCATGAGATCCAAGTCCATCACAGTTACCTTTGAAGCTCGTGCTCCGGTCGCGAAATTGATCATAACGTTTTACGGGTGGACGTAATTGAGGGAGTAGCCTTCGGCGTGGAAATCCTGCAGAATTCCAGCCAGTGCTATTAAGATACGTAGGACCTGCTCCTTGGTCGGTCGCAGGATACTTACCCAGTCCCACGGGGTCATCTGGTGACGAGACACGATGACCACCTCCCATTCCTTCAAGAGTCCCATGACTTTGGGAACCGCAAGATGCTGGAATCGAAGGAGATTCTCAACCTCGACGTCTAGGCGTATCCTATTCACTTTGAGGCAGAAATCCGAATATTTGCCTACAAGTTCAAAGACGTCTCGGAATTCGCCCAGTTTTATTACCTTGCCTACGTAGGGCAAAAAGTCCTCCAGGGAATAAACCCTAAGCTTTGTCTTGGGGCAGATTTCTACGGGCTCGATCGATTTGTCGATCGTCCCTTTCCCGAGATGTTTCAATTTCACTAGGCCTACTGAGTTTTCTTCAATAGCCATATTATAACAGATAAAGCTGCCTAATTCCTTTGTAGCAGCCAACAATAACAAATCATTTACACAAATATTACTTCTTATAGCCATAGTTAATACTAACTATCTTTGCACCTCAACCAGCATTAAATTTAAAAAAAAACAGCAAATACTTTTTTGGCATCAGACGGAGTGACGGAGTCAATATGTCTTCAGGTAAGAAGGTTGAGAGAGAGAGAGAGAGGAGAGAGAGAGAGAGAGAGAGAGAGAAGTGACGGAGTCAATATGTCTTCAGGTAAGAAGGGAGAGAGAGAGAGAGAGAGAGAGAGAGAGAGAGAAGTGACGGAGTCAATATGTCTTCAGGTAAGAAGGGAGAGAGAGAGAGAGAGAGAGAGAGAGAGGAGAGTTACGGAGTTAATATGTCTTCAGGTAAGAAGGTAGAGAGAGAGAGAGAGAGAGAGAGAGAGAGAGAGAGGAGAGTTACGGAGTTAATATGTCTTCAGGTAAGAAGGTAGAGAGAGAGAGAGAGAGAGAGAGAGAGAATATCCACAAGGTAATGAAATGCAGAAAGGAATTAAAAAAAGAAAGATGATA
>NC_090744.1:98806936-98811936 GCF_036898095.1 Palaemon carinicauda
ATCGGCTGGAAATTTGGCGAGTTTTTATGTTGGCGAAAAACTAAATAAAAGCAACCAAACTTTTTAAGTCGTGATCATAATGATTCTATATATATATATATATATATATATATCGTTAAAGTTTATAGGTTACTTTGGCGTCCTCAAATATCGTACGTTTGGTAGCGTTGAATGGCAGCAACGTCAGCTTACCTGAGTTGCACCTATTTAGGAATGAAATTTCATTATTCTCTCTCTCTCTCTCTCTCTCTCTCTCTCTCTCTCTCTCAACCGTTGCTGGTCCACTGCAGAACAAAGGCCTCACATATGTCCTTCCACTGGCGTCTGTTAATCTCTGTTTATGGTCTTTTTATGCCAGTTTATAGCCGCAAATTTTCCTAGTTCGTAAAACCATCGTCTTCTATTCCATCCCCTGCTAAAAGTAAGACATTATGGAATCGGAAAGTAACGAGTTCTGGAGGGGTTTAAATCATAGGCCTAAACCCAATACATTTAGGGGGCGCAAAAATGACAATCTAATAGGCCTATGTATGAATCTGTTATTTTAACTAATACACTTCTTTATGACCTGGTGATTGCCAAACTGGAGTTCGAGTCCCGCTCAAACTCGTTAGTTCCTTTGGTCGCTTCAACCTCACCGTCCTTGTGAGCTAAGGATGGGGGAGGGGGCAGTTGGGGAAACCCATAGATCTATTTACTGAAACATCAGCAGCCATTGCCTCGCCCATGTCTGCAGTAACTGTCTGTAGCCCCACATTCATTAGGGGTCATTTAAAAACAAACAGTAATTTCTGTACTTTTGCTAATTCAATGTTTGAAAGAAAAACGGGTAATAGTATAGAACACCACGCTCTCCATTTACTCCAATATAATGTAATCCTGCAGTTCTCACCTTCTTGCACAGTAATTAGGTGGTTATTTAAATTCTGGGAAAGCAATAATTAGCAAGATATGTTGAAGAGGAGGGAAGGTGTTATAAAAAGAAAATAGCTCGGTTTCCTCACTAAACGACTTGGAACTGACATGTCAACATCGTCAACCAAAGAGAATTCATGATGCCAGCGTACATAAATAGAAGTTCGTGATGCCAGCGCACATTTGATTTACTGTATATTCAAAATATACTTAATTAAAAATGGATTAATTACTCAAAAGTGTCCTTAAAATATGCAGTTTACAAATAGTGACACTTTTGAGTAATCACAATTCTTGATTAAGTATATTTTGAATATACAGTATATCAAATGTACGCTGGCATCACGAACTTCTGTTTATGTACGCTGGCATCACGATCTGTTTGGTTGACTATGTTGACGTCAGTTCCATGTCGTTTAGTGAGGAGACCGAGCTATTTTCTTTTTATAACCCCTTCTCCCCTCTTCAACATAACTTCCTAATTATTGCTTTCCCAGAATTTAAATAACCACCTAATTATTGTGCAAGAAGGTGAGAACTGCAGGATTACATTATATTGGAGTAAATGGAGAGCGCGGTGTTCTATACTATTACCGAAAAACGACGGAAGTTTCATTTAGATTATTGTTTAGAAATTATTTTATTAATATAAAATTCCATTATTCTAAACGAAAGGTTTAAAGGCTGCTCATGAATGGCAGAGGGAAGAGACAGTGACATCATGCCCTATCAAGCTGGATAGTGCCTTAGATACTGACCATATTACATATGATCAGCTCCCAAGGCCCCCTCTCCACCCAAGCTAGGACCAAGGAGGGCCCTGGAATAGCTGCTGATGGCTCAGCAGATAGACGTATAGGCTCCTCCAAACCCCCCATCCTTAGCTCACAAGGATGGTGAGGTTGCAGCGACCAAAGAAACTAACGAGTTTGAGCATGACTCGAACCCCAGTCTGGCAATCACCACGCAAGGACGCTACCACCAGGCCACCACAATTGTAATAAATGAACTCTATTTATACAAATATCCTTGTAGCAATCTGTTGAATTACAATATAAAAGCACTCCATTCTGAATGGTCTATAATTCTATATTGAAGGGTTTTCTTTGGTTTTCTATTAACAAAGGTAAATAGGCGGCAGTGGGGAATTAAGCATTGATGATATTGTAAATGAACGGATTATTAACTTGAGAAACCGGGACATTATGATGATATTTTGATTGCCTCTAAATGGAGATTGGTTTTGATTGCTTTCAGGAGTTATCTCGCTACTTGTTTTCAAAGCTGACCGTGAAAGATCTCTAGGTAGTAATTAGGCTATATGAAATTAGATCATATTTAAAACATAGTTTTGTTTAGGAAGATGAGTTTTTTATGTAAATATAATAAACAGTCAATACATGTCATGTATATGCATTGTTGATAGAAGATTTGAAATTTATATATCTGTAGTATGGGATTAGTGCCTATATTTCACATCAGGTGGTGTACTGTAAGCAATAATAATGTCTTTTAAGCGCCCCACCTTTTAGCCTTCAACTTCTTTTTTATCCCTCAGTTGTAACTTGGCACTGAATGGCCTCCCCGAGTCCAGTACCTGGTCATATGGCACAGATTACTTAAAGGTTTAAAGGTCGCTCTTGCGCGGCAGAGGAAAGGAGCAGTACAATGTTCTAGAGACCTATCATAAGCACCCAAGTTGTGGTGGCCTAATGGAAACGTCCCTGTCTGGAGATCTGACGGACTCGGATTCGAGACCAACTCACATTGGATAGTTTCTTTAGTGTCTGTAACCTCTTTATCCATGTTACCTAAGTATGGAGGGTTTTGGGGAGCCTATAGGTCTACCTGGCGAGTCATCAGCAGCCATTGCTTGGCCCCCCCTGTTCCTATCATGAGTAAGAGGGACTTGGGCACTGATCATGTATATATATGGTCAGTCTCTAGGGCATTGTCACTGTTCCTTGCCTCTGCCATTCATGAGTGACCTTTATACCGAAGCGTCCTCTCCACCCATGCCGAGGACCAGGGAGGGCCAGACAGTGGCTGCTCCCCCAAAGGCTCATCCCTAGCTCACACGGACGGTGAGGTTGCAGACATTGCTAGAAACGATCACAGAATCACATTAGTGAGATGATCTTAAATAGATGCGAAAGAAGAAGAGAAGCAATATTGTCAAGAGAGAATCAACATTCTCAGAGGTCGAATGATTTCCACTGTTAATTTAGCATTCAGTTCTTGATTAAATCATAACGAAGTAAATTAATCAGGCTTTTAAATTTGCAGGTGTGTCGCACATCAAAACCTAATCAAATCAATATTGCACTAGATGCGGGGGGGTTGTTTCTTATGAGAAATTCATATGCAAAGGGGGGAAAAAAGATAGATTTTTTAATGTTATTTTTTATCCATATGGCAGTCGTGATAGAAATTGATAAAATGAATATTAGTTTTTACTTTTATATGTTAGTGTTCGCTGTGCTTAAAATAATTCAAAGTGCAGTGCTGTGAGGGTTTCATGCGGAAAGATTTTATGTATAACTATTAAATATATATATATATATATATATATATATATATGAGCCGTAACTAGTCCATTGTAGGATAAAGGCCTCAGACATGTCAATCCACTCGCGTGTGTTTATGGTATTTTTATTATTTATTATTATTATTATTATTATTACTACTACTACTACTACTAAGTTAAAACCCTTGTCGGAAAAGCAGTATACTATAAGCAGAAGGGCTCCAACTGGGAAAAATAGCCGGGGGAGGAAAGGACATTAGGAAATAAACAAACTACGCTAGAAGTAATGAACAATTAAAATAGAATATATTTGTAAAAAGTAAAATTCAAATAAATCTCGTATATAAACTATAAAAGACTTATGTCAGCCTATTCAGCATGTTAACTTTTGCTGTAATTGAACTTCTGAAGTTCCACCGATTCAACTACTTGATTTGGAAGATCATTCCACAACTTGGTCACAACTGAAATAAAACTTCTAAAATACTGTGTAGTAATATTGAACCTTAAGATGGAGAAGGCAAGGCTTAAAAATAACTGCATACCTAGTATTACGTTCGGGATGGTACTGTAAGGGAAGATAATGCAAACGATGGTCAGAATTATAAAAAATATTACGCAACATGTACAACGAACTATTTGAACGACGGTGTAGAGATTAATATCTAGATCAGTAAAAGGAAACTTAATAGACCGTAAGTTCCTGTCCAACAAATTAAGATGATATTCGGTAGCTCAAGTCCAGACAAGAGAACAATACTCTAAAGGAAATGTGCTATCAAGAGTTAAGAAAAATAAAAATATTATTATTAATGCTAAGAAACGGATGTTGGGGAGCCACCGTACGCGACCTACTTAGAATCATACATTGAGTTTTGTTTGCACCATGCACTAATTTTAACATCCATAATAAGGGATTCAGCAACTCCAGATCTTCATTCAGGAGATGGAATTGATGCAGAGAGAGTAGCATCATCTGCATATGCAACGAGGTTTTTTTTTTTCCAGGCCAAACCTTATGTCATGCGTATATAGTATGAAAAGCAATGAGCTAAAGCACTATCCTGAGGAACATATTCCTAAGAGGCCTATCAACACTTCGACCTACTTTTTTTTTTTTTTTTTTTTTTTTTTTTTTTTTTTTTTTTTTTTTTTTTCCCCACAATATGCACCACACACTAATTTTAGCTAGCTTTCTATTAAGGTATTCAGCAACCCCAGATCTGCATTCAGGAGATGGAATTGCTACATATGCAACAAGGTTGTTTTTAAGGCCAAACCATATATTATGCGTTTATAGTATGAAATGTAATGAACCAAGAATATTGCCCTGAGGAGCACCAGATATAACATTCCTATACTCACTATGGTGCCCATCAGTAATAATTTTTTGCCATCTGTGACTTGAAAATTCAATAATGATGCTATGTAAAGACACTCAATCCCAACTGTCTGAGTTAGGCTCCATGATTAACACGGCCAAAGACAGCACTAAAATCAAGGCCATTCATACGAACTTCCTGACTGCAATCAAGGGATTTCTGTACAGAATTGGAAA
>NC_090744.1:98821936-98828144 GCF_036898095.1 Palaemon carinicauda
TTCATTGTTCATTACTTTTATTGTAGTTAATTAATTTCATTTCCTCGGACTATTTTCCCTGTTGGAGCTCTTGGGCTCATAGCATCTTTGTTCATTACTTTTCTTGCAGTTCATTTATTTCTTTATTTGTTTTCCCCACCAAGCTATTTTTCCTGTTGGAGCCCTTGGGCTCATAGTATCTTGCTTTTCCAACTAGGGTTATAACTTAAGTAGTGATAATGATAACCTCTTCAGCAGTGTTGTTGTTATTATTGTTATTATTATTATTATTATTATTATTGTTGTTGTTGTTGTTGTTGTTGTTGTTAGCAGTATCAGCATTAGTAATGGCTATGTTACGAAAAGTAGACATGCGATTTCCGTAAATAACAAACCGGGATATATCCGTATAAAGTTATGTCACAAGAACACACGAAATATCCCCTATTAGTGGCAGCACCCGACAAGGAGGCCGAAAGCTTCCACAAATCAGAATAATTATAGAAAAGCGCTAATGAGGAAGGAAGGGATTCCTCTGATATGTGGATCAGAAGAGAAATCAATATCGGTCCGTCTTGATACTTGAGGTTTATTGGCAATTAGACGGTCATTCCTCTTAATGGGGACTTCTTATTTGTAAGAGGATTCATGCGCCGGTGATTCCCGTCTCTGACACCAGGGGGAAACGAGAATGGGAATGATAATAACTGCTATTCATGGAGGGTTGATTGATAACTTCTATCCAGGACTACAGAGTGGATAGAATGATGATAGCCATCGGGAGGGATTGGTAGTATAATAACTGCTAGCCAGGAAGGTTAGAATGATAACTGCTAACCAGGAAGGTTATTATTATTATTATTATTATTATTATTATTACTATCCAAGCTACAACCCTAGTTGGAAAAGCAAGATGCTATAAGCCCAGGGGCTCCAACAGGGAAAAATAGCCCAGTGAGGAAAGGAAATAAGGAAACAAATAAATGAAGAGAACAAATTAACAATAAATCATTCTAAAATAAGAACAACGTCAAAACAGACATGTCATATAATAAACTATCAACAACAACAAAAACAAATATGTCATAAATAAACTATAAAAAGACTATGTCCGCCTGGTCAACAAAAAAGCATTTGCTCCAACTTTGAACTTTTGAAGTTCAACTGATTCAACCACCCGATTAGGAAGATCATTCCACAACTTGGTCACAGCTGGAATAAAACTTCTAGAGTACTGCGTAGTATTGAGCCTCGTGATGGAGAAGGCCTGGCTATTAGAATTAACTGCCTGCCTAGTATTACGAACAGGATAGAATTGTCCAGGGAGATCTGAATGTAAAGGATGGTCAGAGTTGTGAAAAATCTTATGCAACATGCATAATGAACTAATTGAACGACGGTGCCAGAGACTAATATCTAGATCAGGAATAAGAAATTTAATAGACCGTAAGTTTCTGTCCAACAAATTAAGATGAGAATCAGCAGCTGAACACCAGACAGGAGAACAATACTCAAAACAAGGTAGAATGAAAGAATTAAAACACTTCTTCAGAATAGATTGATCACCGAAAATCTTGAAAGACTTTCTCAATAAGCCTATTTTTTGTGAAATTGAAGAAGACACAGACCTTATATGTTTCTCAAAAGTAAATTTACTGTCGAGAATCACACCTAAAATTTTGAAAGAGTCATACATATTTAAAGAAACATTATCAATACTGAGATCCGGATGTTGAGGAACCACCGTCCTTGACCTACTTACAATCATACTTTGAGTTTTGTTAGGATTCAACTTCATACCCCATAATTTGCACCATGCACTAATTCTAGCTAAATCTCTATTAAGGGATTCACCAACCCTAGATCTACATTCAGGGGATGGAATTGATGCAAAGAGAGTAGCATCATCTGCATATGCAACAAGCTTGTTTTCTAGGCCAAACCACATGTCATGTGTATATAGTATAAAAAGTAATGGGCCAAGAACACTACCCTGTGGAACACCGGATATCACATTCCTATAATCACTATGGTGCCCATCAACAACAACTCTTTGAGATCTATTACTTAAAAAATCAATAATAATGCTAAGAAACGACCCACCCACTCCCAACTGTTTGAGTTTGAAAACAAGGGCCTCATGATTAACACGGTCAAAGGCAGCACTAAAATCAAGGCCAATCATACGAACTTCCCGACCACAATCAAGGGATTTCTGTACAGCATTGGAGATTGTAAGAAGGGCATCACATGCTCCAAGGCCTTTACGAAAACCAAATTGCAAACTAGGGAGTAGATGATTACCTTCAGCAAACCTATTAAGACGTTTTGCCAGAAGACGTTCAAAAACTTTTAGATAATATGGGAGTTATGGAAATTGGGCGGTAATCAGTGGGACTTGAGCTACCACAAACACATTTACATAGAGGAGTAACATTACCAATTCTCCAACTAGTGCTAAAAGCTCCTCTTCTTGCTAACTTGCGCAAAATAACAGATAACTTTGGAGCTAAGAAATCTGCTGTCTTTATAAAAAACAAAGGAAAAATACCATTTGGGTCTACACCTCCATAAGCATCAAGGTCCATCAACAGAGCTTTAATCTCACGAGATCGAAAAGCTAAACTAGTTAGTTTAGCCTCAGGAAAACAGGAATGAGGAAGTTCAAGTTTTTCATTACTCTGTTTACTGTCAAAAACATCAGCCAAAAGGGTTGCCTTTTCCTTTGGACAGTGAGTGACTGAGCCATCTGGTTTAAGTAAAGGAGGAACTGTTGCATCTACACCAAAGAGTGCAGATTTAAGGGTAGACCACCATTTATGTTCCTGAGTTGTACCAGAAAGTGTTTCTTTTATGGTTAAATTGTACTCCTTTTCAGTTGAGGCATAAACTCTCTGAGCAAAAGCTCGAAGCTGAGTATAGTTGTTCCAGGTCAAATCTGATCTGTTACCCTTCCAAAGTTGATAGGCCTCCTGCTTCTCCAAAAAAGCACGTCTACAATCATCATTGAACCACGGTTTGTCCTTCACTCGGTACCTTAGCACACGAGAAGGGATACGCCTATCAATTATGTTGACTAGATTCTCATTCAAAGGGACAACAGGATCTACACTATTATATAATTGTGACCAATTCAAGCACAAAGGATCATGTAAAATCCCATTCCAGTCTGCTTGGGATTTCATATAAATTTTACAAGAATATGATATATCAGGGACAGGCTGCTCAGTCTTCACTAATAATGAAATCAAGGCATGATCAGATGGCCCGACTGGAGAACCAACCTTACCAGTTATAACGCCAGGGGAGTCAGTGTATACGAGGTCCAAGCAATTACCAGACCTGTGTGTAGCTTCATTTATGATTTGCTCACAGCCTGATTCAGAGGCAAAGTCTAAAGCTCTTAAGCCATGGCGATCGGTAGGAGAGATAGAACTTAACCACTCCCTATGGTGAGCATTAAAATCACCAACAAAGACAAAAGAAGCCTTTCTATCATCTTCTTGTATCTTAGCCATAATGGTAAGAAGACAATCGAAAATAGAATCATCCATGTCTGGATTCCGGTAGATCGAACATAAATAAAAGTTGTTATGCCTGCCACAAACTTTTATTACCTGAATCTCATGACATCCACATTGATAGCAGGACTTATGAGAAGCAGGGTACTCGGTCCTAATATACACCGCCATTCCCCTGGCCCTAGGGATGGCATCACGTTTCAACATTATTGGCTTCTTAAAACCAGTTATAAGGAGCCAGATGAGTGCCTCATATTAGAAACCAAAGTTTCTGAGCACAAAAGAATATCATACTGTCTGGACGCAACTGTAAGGTCTTGGATATTTGCATGAAGACCACGAATATTGCAATACAGAAGACGACATTGACGAAATCTAGGACGTACTGGTCCCGGATTTCGCTCAATGTCTCCAGACAGCATAAGAATTAATAAAAATAAAAAAGAGACATCATACTTAAAAACTAGATTAACAAGAATTATAACAAAAACAATACGTACAGAATTATAAACAAAGTGATTGATGATACCCATAGACTATAGTAAAAAGTCGGAAAAACTGGTCAACATGGAGGAGCCGATACACCATGCAAGGCTAAATACCCTCCAGGATAGCCACTTCAACTGAAGGGAGGACAGTAAGGATGGTTTTGAGAAGAAAAGGAATCAGAAAAAGGAAAAGACAACCTCTTGATAAACCACCAGGCATCCATGGCCCTTCTATTAAGCCTGCCCAACACACCACTTCAAAAAAACAAGAGGAAGAAAAAAAAAAATAAGATAGAATAGTGTGCCTGAGTGTACCCTCAAGCAAGAGAACTCCAACCCAAGACAGTGGAAGACCATGGTACAGAGGCTATGGCACTACCCAAGACTAGAGAACAGTGGTTTAATTTTGGAGTGTCCTTCTCCTAGAAGAGCTGCTTACCACAGCTAAAGAGTCTCTTCTACCCTTACCAAGAGGAAAGTACACTGAACAAATTGCAGTACAGTAATTAACCCCTTGGGTGAAGAAGTGTTAAGTATCTCATTGTTGTCAGGTGTATGAGGAAAGACGAGAATATTTAAAGAATGGCCAAACTATTCTGTGTAAGTGTAGGCAAAGAAAAAATAAGCCGTGACCAGAGAGAGGGATCCAATGCATTACTGTCTGGCCAGTCAAAGGATCCAATACCTCTCTAGTGGTAGTATCTCAACGGGCGGCTGGTGCCCTGGCCAACCTACTACCTATTAGAATGATAACTGCTAACCAGGAAGGTTAGAATGATAACTGCTATCCATGAAGGTTAGAATGTTACCTGCTAATCAGGAAGGTTAGAATGATAACTACTAACCAGAAGGTTAGAATGATAACTGCTAACAAAGGAAGGTTAGAATGATAACTACTAACCAGGAAGGTTAGAATGATAACTGCTAACAAAGGAAGGTTAGAATGATAACTACTAACCAGGAAGGTTAGAATGATAACTGCTAACAAAGGAAGGTTAGAATGAAAACTGCTATCCATTGATGTTAGAATGTTACCTGCTATTCAGGAAGGGTAGAATGATGATAGCCATTGGGAGGGGGTTTGTAGGATAACTGCTATCCAGAGAAGGTAGAACGATAACTGATATCCAGGAAGGATGAAATGATAACTGCTATACAGGGATGGTAGAATGATAACTTTTATTCAGAGAGGGTAGAATGATAACTTTTATTCAGAGAGGGTAGAATGATAACTTCTATTCATGGAGTGCTGATTGATAACTTCTATCCAGGACCACGGGGTGGGGGTTAGAATGATGATAACCCTCGGGAGAGGGTTAGTAGAATAACTGCTATCCATGGTGTGGGTAGAATGATAACTGCTATCCAGTGAGTGTAGAAAGATAACCGCTATCCAGGGAGTGTAGAATGATTACTTCTATCCAAGGAGGGTAGAATGATACCTCCTATCCTGAGAGGATAGAATGATAGCTACTATCTAGGTAGGGTAGAATGATAACTGCTATCCAGTAGGGAAGGAAGTATAACTGGTATCCACGGAGGGTTGGAAGTATAACTGGTATCCAAGGAGGGTTGACTGTTAACTGCTATCCATGAAGTGTAGAAAGATAAGTTATCCACGAGATTAGCATATAACTGCTAACCAGGGAGGGTAGAATGATAACAGCTATCCATCGGGGTAGAATGATAACAGCTATCCATCGGGGTAGAATGATAACAGCTATCCATCGGGGTAGAATAATAACAGCTATCCAGGGGCGGGGGTTTGATTGATAACTGCTATCCGAGGAGGGTAGAATAACTGCTAATCAGGAAGGCTTGAAGCAAGTTCTTTAGACCTTCGGTAGACGCTCGATGGCTTAGTCTCTCACGACGACAGGACGATTAATGTTCTTTCTGTAGGTAACATTGTAAAATTCCTGTTATCACTTGTGTTTATTGTCAATAACATGTTATTACTGCTCTGGTTGCTATTATTCTTGCTTCAGAAACATAGTTGTTAATTGTAAGTATAATTAAAGTTAATATTTGAAGTAAGAATAATGCTGTAGTGAGCCATTTTGGAGACGTCCTAGTAGTCGCCATGAAAGAAAAATTGTATTTAATTACTAGTCCAAAACTTTGGTTTGACTTCTCTTATTAGATACTCATGTTTATAATATACACATTTAATGGAGCTAATATGTATTACTCTAAATATTTGAGGCTAAACTATATTTG
>NC_090744.1:98833644-98871144 GCF_036898095.1 Palaemon carinicauda
AAGCTTAGGGTTTATTCCCTAGAGGACTTGTTGCCCTACGTAGGCAAGGTAATAAAGCGGGGCGAATTCCGAGATGTCTTTGAACTTGTAGGCAAATATTCGGATTTCTGCCTCAAAGTGAATAGGATAGGCCTAGACGTCGAGGTTGAGAATCTCCTTCGATTCCAGCATCTTGCGGTTCCCAAAGTCATGGGACTCGTGAAGGAATGGGAGGCGGTCATCGTGTCACGTCACCAGATGACCCTGTGGGACTGGGCGAAGATCGTGCGACCGACCAAGGAGCAGGTCCTACGTATCTTGATAGCACTAGCTAGAATTCTGCAGGATTTCCACGCCGAAGGCTACTGCCTCAATTACGTCCACCCGGAAAACGTTATGATCGATTTCGCGACCGGAGCACGAGCTTCAAAGGTAAGTGTGATGGACTTGGATCTCATGAGGGAGATCGGTGCCAACCCTTTCCAAAGACCCATAGTTCAGACCAGCCAGAATTCGGGTGCGAACACCAAATACTGTAAGTGTTTCGCGCCCAAGATCCTTACGGGGGAGGGAGGCACCCCACAGACAGATGCCCGCAGCATGGCTCTCACCATCGGGTTTTTAGTATCCAATGGGATGCTTAAGGTGAGATCCCCCTTCAGGAAACTCCTGGACTGGTTGTTAGGTTGCTATGGAAACGAAAGCGGTTGCTCCATGGACACTTTGCTCATCGCCTTAAACAAGGAATTTGACAATTGCTCCATCAGCGAAATGGAAGAGTGGGTGGAATGGGTGGCTGATCACACAGGAATATCGTCACTGGAAAGTTCAACCTCAAATGGCAATGATGATGAAGAGGAGGGGAGAAAGGATTGCCATCAAGATGACCACGTAACTGCAGAGGAGTCAATTGTCTCTCCAAGGAGTGGAGACACAACACACACAGGAAGGTTGAAAGTCTTCCTGATGGTGAAATTGAGAAGAGTGTCGACGGGAAGACCAAGAAATCGACGTCTATGGAAGAGATTAGTGAAATTCAAGCATTGCAGGAAATAATTTTCATTCAAAAGAAGGAATTAGAAAGAGGAAGAGAAACCAAATGTCGTCTTATAGAAAATAATATGACAGAGTTAAAGGAGGTTTATGATTACCAACAAAAGCTCGGGGGAATTGAAGACAGAACCATGGGTCAAATAAATGACAAAATATCAAATCTAGACCGCGACCTTCTTCAGAGGGACAAAGAGCTGGCGTCTTTGAGGCAGCAAGCTGACCAAGACAAACGCAAGAACAATGAACTGAGGAAAAGGAAACTATCCCTGGAGAGGAAATTCCAGGAAGTCCAAGAAGAAAACGATTATCTGATGAAGGAAGTAGGTACTCTCAGGGAGTCTCAACTACAGAGAGAAGAAGATAAGCTCAGCAGACAGGGTTTCCAAGAGAAACAAAAAGATGATCTTGAAGGAAAACCTCAGGACGAGAGAAAGCATCTTAGGAGGGAAGCAAAAGATGTGGCCTTGATAATGATTAGAAAAATTGCACAGGATGAAATTTCACAAGAAAAAAGTGACAAAGTATATGCTCCTGTTCAACTAAGGGAAGAGGCTCTCAAAGATGAGAAAAGAGAAAAGAAAGAGAAGGTTAACCTTGAAGAAATAGAGGAAGGAATCGTAAAGAGGCATATCCAGTATTTTGAAAATATCATACGAGGAAATATAAAGGAAGAATGCGATCTTCGTGAAAATATCATACAAGGAAACATAAAAGAAGAAGGCGACCTTCGTGGACAATCTCCAGACCTGAGAAAAAATCTTAATAGGAAGGCCAAGGATATTGCTTTGGCAAGGATAAGTCAAATAATACTAGAGGAATTATCAGAAGGATAAAATGAAAAAATCTGGAAAAGTGAGAACGCTGAAAAGGAACTTCAATACTACCAAGAAGCAAATAGCCCAGGAACACAAGGAGATTCTGCTAGTAATTTTGATGATTATGCAGAAATTAGGATGGTAAATGTAATAAGAGAGAAACAAAAAGCTGCTCTTGAAGGAAAACCTCAGGACGAGAGAAAGAATCTTAGGAGGGAAGCAAAAGAAGTGGCCTTGATAAGGATTAGAAAAATTGCACAGGATGAAATTTCACAGGAAAAAAGTGACAAAGTATATGCTCCTGCTCAACTCTGGGAAGAGGCTCAGAGAGATGAAAAAACAGAAAAGAAACAGAAGACTAACCTTGAAGAAATAGAGGAAGGAATCGTTAAGAAGCGTATCCACTATTTTGAAAATATCATACGAGGAAACTTAAAGGAAGAAGGCGATCTTCGTAGACAATCTCCAGACTTTAGAGAAAATCTTAATAGGAAGGCCAAGGATATTGCTTTGGCAAGGATAACACAAATAATACAAGAAGAATTATCAAAAGAACAAAATGAAACCGTATGGAAAAGTGAGAACATAGAAATGGAACTTAAACACTACCAAGAAGCAAATAGCCCAGGAACAAAAGGAGATTCTGTTAGTAAAGGTGAGGATTATGAAGAAATTATAAAGGTAAATGTAATGGGACGCAGACAAAAAGCTGACCTTGAAGAAATATCTGAGGATGAGAGAAAGCATCATAAGAGGGAAGCAAAAGAAGTGGCCTTGATAAGGATTAGACAAATTGCACAGGATGAAATCTCACAAGAAAAAAGTGACATAGTATATGGTCCTGTTCAACTATGGGAAGAGGCTTTAAAAGATGAGAAAACAGAAAAGAAACAGAAGATTAACTTTGAAGAAATAGAAGTAGGAATTGTAAAAATGCGTATCCAGTACTTTAAAAATATCACACAAGGAAACATGAAGGAAGAAGGCGATCATCATGGACAATCTTGGGACTTGAGAAACCATCTTGAAAGGACCGCAAAAGATGTTGCCTCGACTAGGATTAGAAATATCTTACAAGAGGTTATCAAAGAAAACTTTGATGAGTAGAATGGATGTTGTTCAAAAGAAGAAATAAAAAAGCAAAATCATAAGTATACCACTAAGAAACAATTTTGTTGGAGTAACATAGAGGATGTGCACTGCAGAGGGAAAAGGTTTAGCTTCTTCTAGTATGCAACGGTTCCATGATGGAGTGGTACAAGCCTTTGTCATGTGAACAAATGGTCGGATTTCTAAATCTATTCTTCCGGATGTCAACCTTATTCTGTTGGAATAATCTAGAAGACTGGCCCGGCAGAGGGAAAAAGCTTAGCTTTTTCTAGTATGCAGTCATATCCTTAAAGGGTGCCTAAAAAATATTTTCTTTATCCAAAACTACATTCCATGAGTGAGTTATGATTGGAGAAGATGGCCAGGTATATAATATATGTGAATGAGATAATTCTTCCTGAAATTACATTAAAATATTAGAAAAAAAAAAACTACTTGGGAATAGAATGAAGGATTGTGTTGTAGAATAGAAAAATAAGATAATTGAAACTGGTTCTGTGCAAAATTTTGAAAATACTTTGAGATGAGTTCAACTAGTATACAACTAAGATATAATTCTGTTGGAATAACCTAAAGGATGTGTACTGCACAGGGAAAAAGCGGAGTTGCTTTTGATATGCTGTTCTTTGATGAAGAAGTACAAACTTCTTCTCATGTGAACATAAGTGTTGGTACTGGCTCTGTAGATGAAAGAAGCTGAGGTTTTCCTAGTATGCTGTGTTCCTAGATGAAAAAGTATAAATTCCTTGTCATGTGAACATAAGGGTTGGTACTGGCTCTGTAGAGAGAAGCTGGGGTTCTTCTAATATGCTATGTTCCTTAACGAAGAGGTATAAATTCTTTGTCATGTGAAAAAAAAGTGTGGTACTGGCTCTGTACATAGAAAAAGCTGAGGTTCTTCTAATATGCTATGTTCCTTGATAAAGGGTACAAACTCATTGGCATGTGAACATAAGGGTTGGTACTCGCTCTGAAGATATAAGAAGACGAAGTTCTTCTAGTATGGTATGTTCCTTGATGAAGAGGTATAAATTCTTTGTCATGTGAAAAAAAGGTGTGGTACTGGGTCTGTATATATAAGCTGAGGTTCTTCTGGTATGCATGTTCCTTGATGAAGAGGTACAAACTCTTTCTCATGTGAACAAAGGGTTTGGTACTGGCTCTGTAGATAGAAGAAGCTGTCTAGTATGCTATGTTCCTTGATGAAGAGGTACAAACTCTTTCTCATGTGAACATAGGGTTTGGTACTGGCTCTATAGATAGAAAAAGCTGTCTAGTATGCTATGTTCCTTGATGAAGAGGTACAAACTCTTTCTCATGTGAACATAGGGTTTGGTACTGGCTCTGTAGATAGAAGAAGCTGTCAAGTATACTATGTTCCTTGATGAAGAGGTACAAACTCTTTCTCATGTGAACATAGGGGTTGGCACTGTCTCTGTAGATAGAAGCAGCTGTCTAGTATGCTATGTTCCTTGATGAAGAGGTACAAACTCTTACTCATATGAACATATGGGTTGGTACTGACTCTGTAGATAGAAGAAGCAGAGGTTCTTCTAGTATGCTATGTTCCTTGATGAAGAGGTATAAATTCTTTGTCATGTGAAAAAAAGGTGTGGTACTGGCACTGTAGATAGAAGAAGCTGGGGTTCTTCTAATATGCTATGTTCCTTGATAAAGGGTACAAACTCTTTGGCATGTGAACATAAGGGTTGGTATTCGCTCTGAAGATATAAGAAGACTAAGTTCTTCTGGTATGCTATGTTCCTTGATGAAGAGGTATAAATTCTTTGTCAAGTGAAAAAAAGGTGTGGTACTGGCTCTGTACATATACTTTAAAGCTGAGGTTTTTCTGGTATGCATGTTCCTTGATGAAGAGGTACAAACTCTTTCTCATGTGAACATAGGGGTTGGAACTGTCTCTGTAGATAGAAGAAGCTGTCTAGTATGCTATGTTCCTTGATGAAGAGGTACAAACTTTCTCATGTGAACATAGGGGTTGGTTCTGGCTCTGTAGATAGAAGAAGCTGTCTAGTATGCTATGTTCCTTGATGAAGAGGTACAATCTCTTTCTCATGTGAACATAAGGGTTGGTACTGGCTCTGTAAATAGAAGAAGCTGTCTAGTATGCTATGTTACTTGATGAAGAGGTACAAACTCTTTCTCATGTGAAAATAGGGGTTGGTACTGTCTCTGTAGATAGAAGAAGCTGTCTAGTATGCTATGTTACTTGATGAAGAGGTACAAACTCTTTCTCATGTAAACATAGGGGTTGGTACTGGCTCTGTAGATAGAAGAAGCTGCCTAGTATGCTATGTTCCTTGATGAAGAGGTACAAACTCTTTCTCATGTGAACATAGGGGTTGGTACTGTCTCTGTAGATAGAAGACGCTGTCTAGTATGCTATGTTCCTTGATGAAGAGGTACATCTTTCTCATGTGAACATAGGGGTTGGTAGTCTCTGTAGATAGAAGAAGCTGTCTAGTATGCTATGTTCCTTGATGAAGAGGTACATCTTTCTCATGTGAACATAGGGGTTGGTACTGTGTAGATAGAAGAAGCTGTCTAGTATGCTATGTTCCTTGATGAAGAGGTACAAACTCTTTCTCATGTGAACATAGGGGTTGGTACTGTCTCTGTAGATAGAAGAAGCTGTCTAGTATGCTATGTTCCTTGATGAAGAGGTACATCTTTCTCATGTGAACATAGGGGTTGGTAGTCTCTGTAGATAGAAGAAGCTGTCTAGTATGCTATGTTCCTTGATGAAGAGGTACATCTTTCTCATGTGAACATAGGGGTTGGTACTGTGTAGATAGAAGAAGCTGTCTAGTATGCTATGTTCCTTGATGAAGAGGTACATCTTTCTCATGTGAACATATGGGTTGGTACTGACTCTGTAGATAGAAGAAGCTGAGGTTCTTCTAGTATTGCTATGTACCTTGATGAAGAGGCACAAACCCTTTTCAAATGAACATAAGGGTTGGTACTGGCCCTGTAGATAGAAGAAGCCGAGGTTCTTCTAGTATGTTATGTTCCTTAATGAAGATGTATAGATTCTTTGTCATGTGAACATAAGGGTTGGTACTGGCTCTGTAGATAGAAACTGGTGTTCTTCTAGTATGCTATGTTCCTTGATGAAGAGGTATAAATTCTTTGTCATGTGAATATAAGGGTTGGTACTGGCTCTGAAGATAGAAACTGGTGTTCTTCTAGTATGTTATGTTCCTTAATGAAGATGTATGGATTCTTTGTCATGTGAACATAAGGGTTGGTACTGGCTCTGTAGATAGAAACTGGTGTTCTTCTAGTATGCTATGTTCCTTGATGAAGAGGTATAAATTCTTTGTCATGTGAACATAAGGGTTGGTACTGGCTCTGTAGATAGAAACTGTTGTTCTTCTAGTATGCTATGTTCCTTAATGAAGAGGTATAAATTCTTTGTCATGTGAATATAAAGGTTGGTACTGGCTCTGAAGATAGAAGCTGAGGTTCTTCTAATATGCTATGTTCCTTGATAAGGGGTACAAACTCATTGTCATGTGAACATAAGGGTTGGTACTGGCTCTGTAGATAGAAGCTGAGGTTCTTCTAGTACACTATGTTCCTTGATGAAGAGGTACAAACTCTTTGTCAAGTGAACATAAGGGTTGGTACTGGCTCTGTAGATAGAAGAAGCTGAGGTTCTTCTAATATGCTATGTTCCTTGATAAGGGGTACAAACTCATTGTCATGGAACATAAGGGTTGGTACTGGCTCTGTAGATAAAAGAAGCTGAGGTTCTTCTAGTACACTATGTTCCTTGATGAAGAGGTACAAACTCTTTGTCAAGTGAACATAAGGGTTGGTACTGGCTCTGTAGATAGACGAAGCTGAGGTTCTTCTAATATGCTATGTTCCTTGATAAGGGTTACAAACTCATTGTCAAGTGAACATAAGGGTTGGTACTCAGCTCTGTAGATAGAAGAAGCTGAGGTTCTTCTAATATGCTATGTTACTTGATAAGGGGTACAAACTCATTGTCATGTGAACATAAGGGTTGGTACTGCCTCTGTAGATAGAAGCAGCTGAGGTTCTTCTAGTACGCTATGTTCCTTGATGAAGCAGTATAAACTTTGTCATGTGAACATAATGGTTGCTACTCGTTCTGTTGATAGAAGAAGCTGAGATTATTCTAGTATGCTATGTTCCTTGATGAAGAGGTACAAACGCCTTTTCATGTGAACATAGGAATTTTGGCCATATAGCTGTCCCCTGGGGCCGGGGATACCTTTCCGAGTGTTTACCCTTTTCTTTACACATAAATTTTGCACAACCAAGTAATATTAGCTTTCTTAAAAGAAAAAAAAACATCTGAAAGAAAAATCAATCATCACCACACTTTGAACCTGAGCACGTGTGTGTGTGTGTGTGTGTGTGTGTGTGTGTGTGTGAGTGTGTGTGTGTGACTTCAAGAGACATTTTCCTTTGACTGGTTCCATAAAATTTTGAAGTAAATGAGTTTCACACCAGGGATTTCAAGATAAACCCAGTAGTTACTGATACATTATATATCTATCAGTCCGCGAAGTTAGTAGTAAAATAATTCATATAATTAGCTAAATCAACACCAACACCAGCATATAGAACTATTCAAACTTCCATTAAGCTTGCAAATTTTTGCAACAAATGCAAGAGAGAGAGAGAGAGAGAGAGAGAGAGAGAGAGAGAGAGAGAATTTAAACTGAAAACAAGATATTGATGACATCCAGCTTATGAAGCATATCACCAAAGTTTTGTCAAAGTCCACTAACCCATAATAACGTTACCTACAATAAATTATAAAAACTCAAAAGTTCCTATTATGTTGACTTCATCGTTATCATTATTATTATTATTATTATTATTATTGTTATTATTACTAATAGCTAAATTACAACCTTGGTTGGAAAAGCATGCTGATACAAGCCCAAGGGCCCCACCACTGGGAAAGTAGTCCAGTGAGAAAAGGAAATAAAGATACATATAAACAAGATATAAGCAGTAATGAATAAAAAATAGAGAATATCTTAAGATCAGTAAAAACTTTAAAATAGATCTGTCATATAAAAACTATGAAGAAAAACTTGCGTCAGCCTGTTCAATATAAAAACAACAAAATAATCGCTTCAAATATGAACTTCTGAAGTTCCACTCATTCAACTACCAGATACAGTAGAACTTCAAAAGTTCAAAGTTAGAGCAAATATTTTTATGTTGACCAGGCTGACATGAGTCTTTTTATAGTTTATATATGATATATCTGTTTTTGACGTTGATAATAGTTTATATAGGACATATCTGCTTTGACGTTGTTACTGTTTTAAAATGATTGATTGTTAACTTGTTCTCATCATTTATTTATTTCCTTATTTCCTTTCCTCATGGGCTATTTTTTCCTATTGAAGCCCTTGGGCTTATAGCATCTTGCTTTTCCAACTAGGGTTGTAGCTTGGCTAGTAATAATAATAATAATAATAATAATAATAATAATACAGAACAAACTTTATCAGACCAATTCAAAATAGACTGACTGCGTACCCTAATCCAATGCTATCAGGTAATTAGTATCCAATTACCTAGGCATTTAGCGTTACTCTTTTATCCCAGTTATTGGAGAAGGAATCAGCACTTTTGTCTACAGCAGACAACCTGGGTAAGAGGATATCTGGGATCAGTTGTTGGCACTGAATGAATACAAAAGAGTTAATTATGCGGTAGGTTAAATAGCCGTCAAGCGTAGTCACAAATTTGTGAATGGTTCTCTAGAAAATAATAAACAAATAAACAAATAAATAAATAAATAAATATAAATTTGCTTTGTTCTTCCTATTGAAAAATTCTTTATTTCTTCAACAACACCAAATTATCACTTCAGTTAAACAAGTCCATGTATATATATATGTATGTATGTATGTATGTATGTATGTATGTATGTATGTATGTATGTATATATATATATATATATATATATGTTTACATAAGGGCCAAGGAGGCCAATCAGTAAAATGCTAATAAGCTGGTGCAGCTGAAGCACAAAGAGACGCAGCAAATCCTCTTAATTAATGCATGCAGTACATAGCACGAGGAGCACTGGCAACACCATTAACTTTTGGAATAGAAGCCTTTTGTCCTTCTAGGAATTGAAATCCTGATGACTTCTGGGAATAGTAAACATAACGACCTCATTACCTGTTTCCATATTCGTACTTCTTCCTATTTCTGATTATCTCATTCACTTCTATTAAGATTCCCTTCAACTCTCTCTCTCTCTCTCTCTCTCTCTCTCTCTCTCTCTCTCTCATAATTTCTTCTTAAATTCATTTATTAAGCGACTCATTGACATCCTCATCTTGCTAGAGGTTATAGATTCAAAGATCGAAGTAAATATGCCTTTGATATTCCTCTCCATGTGATTATCCAGAGAGAGAGGAGAGAGAGAGAGAGAGAGAGAGAGAGAGAGAGCCCTTATTTGCAGGTGAAATACCCAAAGCCTTTATGAACCCTTCCCCTCCACCCCCCCCCCCCCCCCGACTTCAACTTCCTTTATCATTGAAATTCATTTCCTTTTGAGTGACGTCGCCCTCTGACATTCCGGAGGAAACGGAGTTGGTTTAATCTTTTGGTCAGTAAATTCGCCTCTCAAAGGAAATTTCTTAGGGATATATATACATATAGTTTCCATCCAACCCTGGCCTTTCTCGATGTTACAATTTGGGTCTTTGATCCCACCCGCACGACTTCGCTCCCATTTTCAGAAAAAATACTTAACTTTACATTCTGAAATATTTAAGGAATATTTTCCAATGAATGGAAAGCTATGAAGATTGTGTACCGACTTAATTTTATATCTATTCGGGCATAAAGACCTTTCCTATGGGGGTATGTACAGTGTATCATCATCATCATCTCTTAAGCCTATTGACGCGAATGGCCTCAGTTAGATTTCGCCAGTTTTCTCTATCTTGAGCATTTAATTCAATACTTCTCCATTCATCATATACTTCAAGCTCAATTAGTCCTCAGTCATGTAGGCCTGGGTCTTCCAACTTTTCTAGTGCCTTGTGAAGCCCAGCTGAATGTTTGTTGAACAAATCTCTTGGGGAGTGCAGAGTGCGAAGAGCGTGCCCAAACCATCTCCATCTACCCTTCACCAGGATCTCATCCACATATGAAACTCGAGTAATCTGTCCTATGGTTTCATTTCTAATCCTGTTCTGTCACTTAACTCCCAATATCCTTCCGAGGGGTTTGTCCTCAACTTTATTAAATCTATTGGAAATTGTTTCATTATCATATCATGACTCATGTCCATATAGTAACTCTTGTTGTTGTTGTTGTTGTATCACTTCCTGCCTTCGTACTTGCTGTGCAAGATAATACGGGTGTAAGTATATTTGTATACGGATGTAGCAACATTCACACACATGTATACCATGGTCTTCGTGGCTAAATGGTAATCACTGATAGGCCAGCTTCCTGGACCAGGGTTCGATTCCCTGGGCAGCTAGAAGCTATTGTTTTTGGGTGGTACCCCTTTGGGTCTCTGATCCAGAGGTATAAAAGAGAACCCAGACATTAAGGTATTAAAACATATGGCTTATTTGAATATGATAAACACGTCCAAGGTGCAAAATTTATCATGTATACCATAGTATTCATGCACGAGTGAATACAAATGATACATAAGCATACAGCGCACATTTTGTGTCATCCACAAAAATATATCAACGATGAAAAATTCTTTAGGGCGAGACGGAATTCTGGGAAACTCGCAAGCGGATTAGCACCGCATTTGGTCTGTTGCATAAAGGATTGTTGTAATTAGTTAATATTCTTAGGTGGAACTATTACAGCACAAGTAATGAGTCATGGGGAGCTTCAGGCTACTCGCGCCCGTGGCACTGAAACTTTCATCCTATTATATTTTCCGGGTACATGAACATTTACTTTTAATTCTATTCATGAATATTTAAAAAAGAGAGAGGGATGAGATTAAAATGCATTCAATTCGAGTCTACGATAAAAGGTTGGTTATTTTTGGAATAGATTTTTATGTTATGCCATTTTACATTTTACGTCAAAAACCAAATATTAAAAGATTAAAGATTGAAGATTAAAAATAAAATATTAAAACTAACCTTATACGGAATAATAACAGAGAGAGAGAGAGAGAGAGAGAGAGAGAGAGAGAGAGATAAGGAAACAAAAGGTAAGAGCAACCCAGACTCCAAGATCATGCTTATTCTTATGTATGCTGATGATAAGCGATAGCGCTCTCTCTCTCTCTCTCTCTCCTCTCTCTCTCTCTCTCTCTCTCTCTCAAACATCGCTTAAACATCTATTCCAATTGGTTTGGCCCAGCGTTTCTTCGCACTCGAACCTAAATTGAGATAGGAATCAGTTTGAAAATACACGAGAGAGAGAGAGAGAGAGAGAGAGAGAGAGAGAGAGAGAGAGATTAAATGTTAAACTTTAAATATATAACAAAAAGTAAGACTGATAACTAAAATAATTTAACTTCTAAATAATACTTATAATTTCTCTACAGAGCTCGAAAAGTATCATGCTGAAATCATAAGAAGCAAAACGATACATCCCAAAATATTTAACATGCTCCGCCCACAATCATTAGCTAATTCATGTAAAAATAACAATAATAGTAAAAGTTCAAAGGTTATCATGATACTTTGATAGTGACCTACGCGGCTGGTGTGCGCAGCACATTCTTGTACCGCTTGCCAGAAGAAGAGAGCAATGAAGATCATATTTATTTGGGAGAGAAAGAGTCACAGCGGAGCAGAGACCGTTTCAGTGGCGGCCAATCAAGATTTTGTTTTGCCCCTAGTTGCAGCCGAAATCCTACCACCACTGATATATAGAATAATCAACTTCAGTCAATATATATATGAATGCGATGAAGTGGTTTGGTCATGTAGACAGAATGAAAAATGACTGTCTTCTGAAGAAAGTGATGAATGCAAAAGTTGATGGAAAAGTACAAGAGGAAGATCAAAGTTCGGGTGGAAGGATGAGGTGAAGAAAGCTCTAGGTGGTAGGAAGATATATGTGAGAGGGGCAAAGGAGCGTGCTAGGAATATGAATGAATGACTAGCGATTCTAATGTAGTTCTAATAGGCACTGCTACTTCCTCTGGTCGCTTTGGTAACCACCAAAGACTATATACTGAAGGAAGATAGGAAGGCTCAAAATAGAATGTTAATACACTAGCTGGAAACTCCAAACTCGAAAGTGAACACAAAAGTTTGACCGCTCAGAATTTAGATGGCGTTGTAGGTATATCGTTTGTCGTCTGTTTGTTTATATTCAAAATCTGACAGTCAAACACACGAAATCACGGCGCCAACAGTGAATTAGTCACAGTGTGTTTTTTGCAATAAACAAAAGAAACCAATCCTCATTAGGTGTTTCACAGGTTCCCTAAGGACAAAGAATGGTGAGTACTAACAGTATAATACATGAAATATGTCCTACTAATAAGTAAGCCCCATTGATATTGGATATAAGGTTAAGGCAAGGCATCCGCAGTACATTTTTTTGTTTCAAACTTTTTTTTTGTTGGTCATAAAGCTATTAAAATAATATACTGTATTTCTCAGGAGCTGACATATTTGGCGTTAGGAACATGTTTGGTGGCATGTAACATATCTAACTTTGATTTAACTTATAAGTGCATGAATATTTCCGCATGTTTGCACACTCGAGTAGCATTACAGAAGTATACTGCTTCAACATGTTATTTTGTGTGAGTGTTCCTTGTATTCTAATTTTTTTATATTTCCTAAATTAAGACGAACATTTTACAGTATTTTTATACTGTATTTGTATTTTAATGAACATTGAACGTGTTTTTACTGTCTGTACTTTCTATGTTTGCAAACTTGCTTTGTCTTATGTTTGCATTATGGATTTAATTTTTGAAGAAAATCTTTTTTTTAGTATTATGTTTTCTCATATTCATAATTATGTTAGAGTTTATTTGCATCTAATTCATAATGTAATTTTGGTTTGTTTATATGTTATTTTTTACAGTTTTTATATGTGCAATGTTGTTTACTGAGTTATTTTGTCTAATTAGTGTATAATTTATTAAAGTTCATTTGCATGTGATCTATCTTGCACTTTTGGGTGGCTTGTATGCTACCTTATTTCTATTTCCAACCACCTTTTGATCATTTTTATGGGTGATACAATTTAGTGAGTTATTTTGTTCCTTTTGTTTGTATATTTATACATTTATTATTTTATATTACTAAAGAGTATATATGAGTGCATTATGCCTTTCCGTTTCAATAAATATAAAATTACAATTGTGTTTTGTATACACTTAATATCTCCATCCTACAGTGGCCTACAAACTGTGATTAAATGTATGCCTACACAAATGAACTTGTGGCTAAGTTAAACATATCATATATACAGTATGTTTTAATTAATTCGAGCGTGATATTTTATAGAACATTTAAAAATGATTGTTATAAACAATACATAAATTTGCAAGAAAATTAACTGAATTATAAGAGATATAGCTATTAAGTTTCTGATAAAATAGAATGAAAAACTTATATTCTTAATCTATATATGTGCCCATTTGTAAACTTGCAATTTAGTTATCTAAAATCTAAGAATGTCATACTGTAAATATAAGAAAGCAATATACTGACGTAGTAATGCAAATTATGAACAGATATAAGGGAAATTTACAATCAAATGTCATCATATATTCCCGTAAGCATTAACGCTCTGAATGTTTGACCGCTCGCTCAATAGATGGAGCCATTCGTTTCATATGGGAGTATCTGGCATCTTTTATTCGCAATTTCGCACACTTATTTGAGAGGTATTATGCTCAGCCTTCCTATCTTCCTTCAGTATATAGTCTTTGGTGACCACTTAAGTAGCAGCAGTAAGGGAATAAGTATATGAAGCTTCATTTGTGATAGACAACAAGGTGGGTGGGCTGTGGCACCCTACCAACCAAAATCGGCTGAATCCATCGTCAGCCTGGAAGGAGCGAAGAGAGAAAAAGTCCCCTGTTCCAAAATTGCGGGAAGTGCCTTGGTAAATAGAATAGATAAAACTTCTGGGAATGACGTCATACATTTGTTGTGTTATGATTTTTTTTAATATCTCAAGAAAAGATGTCATATACCTGTTATGATTCCCTTAAAAACGGAATGGATGGAAATGCAATATATTAACAAACAGCTGGGAGGAGCAAAGAGAAGAAAATTCCCCTTCAGTTCTTTTTTAATGTCGGCTACCCCCAAAAAATTGGGGGAAGTGCCTTGGAAGATGGAACAGATATATATATATAATGCAAAATATTCGTTTTCTTTAAAGCTAAATAATAGAGTTTAGTTATTAAGTGTCCCGGGATATGCCACACAGACGTAACCCAGAAAAAAAAAAAACAAGAAAAAAAAAAAAAAAAAAAAAAATTAAAAATAAACTTTTTTTTTTCCCGCGGTCGGCGAATGTAGGTATCCATTAGGCGAGATATTCGTGGTAAAACTGAAGTCGTTTCTCTGGGCTGAATGCGATTTTCCGTCAAAAATTGCTCGCTTCGACTGTCCCATGAATCCGGATTACATTGTTCTTCCTATTCTTCCAACTGAGGCTTCGAATGGCACAGGCGCTGAAGCTTTCCCTCAATCCATTTCATTGGCGAATAACATGATTTATGACGCTGGGCTTCGGCAATTCACTCTCATTCTTCAGTATAAAAGGAAGTGGAAGAGAGAGAGAGAGAGAGAGAGAGAGAGAGAGAGAGAGAGAGATTTCTTGTAAGTAAAGTGAAGGAAGAAACCTAAACTCTGGTGAGACAACGTATAGGTGTAAAAGAAAATATCATTAAAAAGCAGCACGTGGTTTGAAATATGGAATAAACTGATTGTGAGAAAAAAGGGATGAAAATAAAAATAAAACTTCAATTATAGATAGGATTGGACAATTAGTTCTCTTGCCACCTACACATCCCATTCATATAAAAAAAATTCCAAGTATCATATATCAGTGTTAAAAATAACAACAATACATGAAAGAGAGAGAGAGAGAGAGAGAGGAGAGAGAGAGAGAGAGAGAGAGAGTTTTCTTGTAAGTAAAGTGAAGGAAAAAACCTAAACACTTAAGACAACGTACATGTGGAAAAGGAAATATCCTTAAAAAGCACCTCGGGATTTGAAATATGGAATAAACTGATTGTGAGAAAAAGGGATGAAAATAAAAATAATCTTTAAATTATATATAGGATTGGACAATTAGTTCTCTTGCCACCTACATATACCGTTCACATAAAAAATGATCTAAGTATCATATATCAGTTTTAAAAATAATAGCTATACATAAGAGAGAGAGAGAGAGAGAGAGAGAGAGAGAGAGAGAGAGAGAGAGATATCAATCTTCATGGTTGACAGCGGGATGTCTCTTTGGAAATTGCCTTACTTCGTGCGCCTTAATAATAGGGTATTCCCAAATCATACTCGCTCTCCCCCCAAATCTTCTGTAGCACAAAGAGACATATGAGAACGAAAGAATATCTCCATTACGCTGTTATCTAAAACAAAATAGCAGGCCATAATAAAAAAAAAAACTCCTTCAAAACATCCGGGTTCTGACCACCCTACCGTAAAATCGAGTAAGAAGTGAGGCTCCATAAACTATACAGCGCGTACTGCTGCCTGAGAAAATATAGTTTGTAAAATGATACTCGCGTCTACGGGAATAATTACCACACTCGTAATGGGGAAAGAGAGAGAGAAAATGAAGAAGGAAATAACACCCATTAATTACCTCCATATTTTTCCTGAGAATAACCCATAGTGTGACACCAAGGGATATTTATGATGCAAATTTCTCTTGGTTACATAGTAGGAAATCAACCTGGGACAAGGGGGGGGGGGGGAAAGAGAGCCCCTTTAATCCAATGGGAGTAATGTGTATATCTAATTTGAACCGTAGTATTAGATTGTTCATTTCTATCCGGAATGTACGACAGATTCCTTTGCTACTGCTAACATAGTAATACTGCTATAAGTAATAAAGGTACTTTATTGCGGCCTTCCAGTAATGAAGGTTGGAAATTGTTTATTAAAAAAGTAAATAGAAATATTATCAAGTACATAAAAGACTTCGCCCAGTACTTAGTAGAAACACAGAAACATGTATTTCTTTCTTAATTAAATGTAATACCAGTCATTTTATCGCCATACGAAATTAAATAAAAGAAAAAACTCGTGTAACTACAACATTAAAAGGTTCTAAAAGAGGTTCGTATATAACTACTTCATAAGGATATTGAAATATTATATATCTATATCTATATCTATATCTATATCTATATATATATATATATATATATATTTATATATATATCTATATAGATATATATAGATATATATAGATATATATAGATATATATATATCTATCTATCTATCTATCTATCTATCTATATATATATATATATATATATATATATTATATTTAAAAGTTTCCCACAGCACCAAAAGATCCTTCATCGAGGGACAGGATTTCACAAATAAATGATTCAACTTATATTACCATAGAACAAGATAATCACTTTTTTGCGTCCCTATTTTTCAGAAATAAATTTAAAAGTAGTTATGTGAAAATGCATTGTCTATAAGACTGCTCTTCACGTGTTATTCTCTCTCTCTCTCTCTCTCTCTCTCTCTCTCTCTCTGTGTGTGTGTGTGTACAGAGAGGTTGTATCAAACACCGAAATATAATTATAAAGATGTTATGATCCTTTAATTCCAATTATTCACTTTCATTTCATTAACATAATGAGTTGCTGACAACTAAACTTAGCCAAGCTCATATAATTAAGGTTGAGCATTCATTGCGAGATTAAATTTCTATCTTCAGCAATAGTATGCCATTAAAATTAGGCCTATTTTCCAATTATTTCGGAAACCCGGAGATAGACAATTAAATTTTCTATTGGATTACTTTATTTATATTTTCTGTTGATGTGCGATTAATACGTGAAGACCTTTAAGGATGGCTGGTAATGTTGACTTTAACCAAAAGAATATAGAAAATAAGAATTTCCTTTATGCTACCCTCGGTCAATGAATCACATATCTTCAATAAGAAATAAAAAATATAGTAGTCAGCGTATTTCCTTTTATCTTGACATGGAAAAAAAAGATACTTTCATTAGTACTTCTGTAAAGATACTAACGATGGTCCGAATACCAATCTTTCCTCATTATTGCTTTCTACAGTGCAGCCCACATATAAAGTTTGTCCTGTGATAGGGCTGTAAGAATACTACCACTGTACGCCTTGCGTGTCATAGAAAGCGACTAAAAGGACAGCTGTTGCCTTGCAGCCTTGCTTTTTAGCAAAAGGCTGGGACCATCGCCAATAATTGTGGTTGATTCAAAGGGCATGTGATCGTAAAAACTGCTAAATTATTAACCATGCCTGATACTACGCATCCTTTGACTGGCCAGACAGTACTACATTGGATCCTTCTCACTGATTACTGTTCATTTTTCCTTTGCCTACACATACACCATATAGTCTGGCTTATTCTTTACATATTCTCCTCTGTCCTCAAACACCTGACAACACTGAGATTACCAAACAATTCTTCTTCACCCAAGGGGTTAACTTCTGCACTTTAATTGTTCAGCGGCCACTTTCCTCTTGGTAAGAGTAGAAGAGACTCTTTAGCTATGGTAAGCAGCTCTTATAGGAAAAGGACACCCCAAAATCAAACCATTGATCTCCAAGTCTTGGGTATTGCTATAGCCTCTGTACGATCCAATAAACTGGAGCAAATCTGCGGAAAACATCAGCAAAATAATAGAAGAAATTCCAAAGAAGATCCAAGTGATATAGAGACTTATAAAGAAAGTCTACATCAATCAACACATTCCATCAAAGAACAATAAGAAGTCCAATATGGTGAATATGCTGATTGATGCATTGGGAAAAAGAATGCCAAAATGGTGTATTACATGTAAGATATGGTATTCCGTTAATAATCCTCAACAACTGATTAGAAAATGTGATGCCTGCCATGTTCCAAAACACCCTACATGTGCTGAAATACAGCAAAAAAATAAAAAAAATAAAGACACAAAGGTATTCTGCTCAACATGCTTAGTCTGGATAGAAAATATAATTAAGTCGAGACTAAATCTGCAAATAGTTGAAGATAAAGAAGAGGAAGGAGAATAAACAGAAGAAGAAGAAGAAGAAGAAGAAGAAGAAGAAGAAAAAAAAGAAGAGAAAAATGAACAGGATATGTGTAAGGATGCAGAGGAAATCATTGATATAACTTATGATGCCATCCAACAACATACTTACGAAGAAATAAATTATCAGATGGAAACAAATAATAGACCCAAGAGACTCTACCCGGACATACATACTTTTAGGGAAGAGCAAGAACAAGAAAAAAAAGAAAAGAAAGATATAGTCTGCAATTTACTGAAAAGAGGGAATTGCAAATTTGGCGAAAGATGCCATAATTATGAAATATATGGTAAATGTGCGTATTTAGACGGATATGGAGACGAATGCAGAGATCTCCATCCAAAAATATGCAAAAACCTAAAAGAAGGAAAAGGATGCAGTTTCAAAAAAAAAAAAAAAAAAAAATGTCGATTTTTGCATCCTGTAACCATGAATGAAAGTAAGAAAACTCAGCAAACTGAAAAGAAAAATTAAAGCAAAAATGAAACAAAAAAAGAAACAAAAAAGCAGGCCATGTATATACCGCGCTATGAACCAAGAGCCCCAAGATATGAGGCCTTTCAACCCAAATCTGCACATTTAGATCCCAACTACAAAGAATGCATCTATAATGCCAGGGGTTGGTGCAGATATGGGGATAATTGCAGGTATACACAAAAATAAATATGAAGGCGAAAGAGCAAATATAATAGAAAAGTTGGATTTTTTAATGGCAGAATTCCAGGAAATGAAGAAAAGAACATCATATCAGAACAGGAAGGAAGCATGGGAGAATCCATATTATTACCAATATTAAATAATGGGGACGAAACACAAACCATAATAGTGATGAATGCACAGGGTTTAGTCACGAGTAACTCTAAAAGGAAAATAGAGTTCTTAGAAGAACTAACCCAAATTGAAAAAATAGATATATTAAATATAAGTGAAACACGGTATTCCCAAGAGACTGGCAGTGATGACCAGATAAAGGGTTTCCAAACTTATAGATCAGACAGAAAAAATAGGAATCAACGGGGAACCGCAATATATGGAAGAGACATAAATCAAGGAAAAGTCTGTGAAAAATACAGCAACACAGAATGTGAATTGATTGCGGTAGAATTTGAATTTAAAAAACTAGTGAATATTGTAGTTTACAGACCCCCAAATACTAAGGAGTTTGACATAATAATAGAAAAAATAGATGATATATGTCCATAAAGACTGGAATATACTCCTATCCGGAGATTTTAACTTTCCTTTCGTGGATTGGAAAGAACGGATAGAAGAAAGTGGTTGTATGTATACATATAAAAAAGAGAGTAATAGTAGCGCAAAAGATGAGAGGCAATTTGAAAAGCTTCAAGATATGCTATTAGAACATAATATGCAACAAATAAACCACATTCCAACAAGAAAGGAAAATGTCCTAGATCTAGTATTTGTGAATGAGGTGAATTATGTTAAAGAAATAATAGTGTATAACACGGGAATTTCAGACCACCATGTCATAGAATTGATAGTCCATTCCAAAGCAAGTGATCGCAGAATTAATAAAAGCACAAAACTTTGCGAAGGATATGGAAAATATAATTTTACAGTAAGAATATAAAATGGTCAGAAATAAATGAAGAACTGAATAAAGAATGGAAAAATGTATTTGTAAGTGATAATACACAGGTAAATACGGACATACTGTACAAAATACTGGAGAAAATTGTTGAAAAATATGTACCGAAAAAAAAAAACAATAAACAAAAGACGTGCATACCAAGAGACAGAAGGATCTTATTTGAGAAAATTAGAAAGTGGAAGAAAAATCTTGCAAAAGAAAACAATGTGTGGAAAATGAGGGAAATAAAATGTAAGATAGAAAATGCAGAACAAAAGATTATACAGTCAAAAGAAAATGAAAAAAGGGACTTAGAAGAAAGGACACTTCAAAATATAAAAAGAAACCCCAAAGTACTTTACTCCTATGCAAAAAAGATGAATAAAGGGAGATTAGAAATAGGCCCTCTAAGAATTGAAGGACGGCTAACGAATGAAAAATATAAGAGTGAGTTCACGCCAAGAATTGCGAATGAGAATAATGAAACAAATGAGAGAAGAAAATGTTGAATATCTAACAGATATAGATATTAATGAAGCAGATATTGTCAAGGCTATAAACGAAATTAAAAATGGATCGGCAGCCGGACCAGATGGAGTTCCAGCGATTTTGTTAAAAAAAACTGCAAACACTATCGCGAAGCCGCTTGCAATACTGCTAAGACAGAGTGTAGATATGAGCGAGATATATGTTAAACATAAATTAGCTTATATAACCCCTATTTTCAAAAGGGGATCAAGACTAGAGGCAAGCAATTATAGACCTGTTAGTCTAACATCACATATTATGAAAGTGTATGAGAGGGTAATAAAAAAGAAAATAATGAACCATTTGGTTAAAAATAATTTGTTTAATATGGGTCAACACGGTTTCGTGCCTGGAAAAAGTACACAGACCCAACTGATAGCACACTATGAAAACATATACAAAAATATGATAAATGAAAAAGACACAGATGTGATCTATCTAGATTTTGCAAAAGCCTTTGACAAGGTAGACCATAACATATTGGAGAAAAAAATGAGAAAGCATAATATTGTGGGAAAGATAGGAAAATGGGTAAAAGAATTCCTGCAAAACAGAAAACAGATAGTGGTTGCAAATGACGAGAAATCAGATGAAGCCCAGGTAATATCTGGTGTGCCCCAAGGTACGGTATTAGCTGCACTGCTATTTGTTATTATGATCTCAGACATGACTGTGATGTTGAAAACTCCGTAGTGAGAAGTTTCGCCGATGACACAAGAATAAGTAGAGAAATTACTTGTGATGAAGATAGGAACTCACTACAAAGAGATCTAAACAAAATATATGAATGGGCGGAGATAAATAGGATGGTATTTAACTCCGATAAATTCGAATCAATAAATTATGGAAACAGAGAAGGAATGGTATATGCATACAAGGGACCTAATAATGAGACAATCACAAACAAGGAAGCAATTAAAGACCTTGGTGTAATGTTAAATAGGAATATGTTATGCAACGACCAAATAGCAACACTGTTGGCAAAATGTAAAGCAAAAATGGGAATGTTATTCAGACACTTTAAAACAAGAAAAGCTGAACACATGATTATGCTTTACAAAACTTATGTACGTAGTACACTCGAGTACTGCAATGTGATATGGTACCCACACTACCAAAAGGATATTGCACAAATAGAGAGTGTACAAAGGTCCTATACTGCTAGAATAGAAGAAGTTAAGGACCTTGACTACTGGGAAAGACTGCAATTTTTAAAACTATACAGTCTAGAAAGGAGAAAAGAACGCTACATGATAATACAAGCATGGAAGCAAATAGAAGGAATTACTGAAAACATCATGGAGCTAAAAATATCAGAAAGAGCAAGCCGAGGTAGATTAATAGTGCCAAAAAATATACCAGGTAAACTAAGAAAGGCGCACAGGACATTAATCCACTACGCACCAGCATCGATAATGCAGCGACTATTCAATGTGCTGCCAGCTCATCTAAGAAACATAACAGGAGTGAGCGTAGATGTGTTTAAGAATAAGCTCGATAAATACCTAAGATGCATCCCAGACCATCAAAGACTGGAAGATGCAAAATACACCGGAAGATGCATTAGCAACTCTCTGGTGGATATACGAGGTGCCTCACACTGAGGGACCTGGGGGAACCCAAACAAAAAATAAGGCAATAAGGCAATAAGACCATTGTCTTGGGTCAGAGTTCTCGTGCTTGAGGTACACTCGTGCACACTATTCTAATTTATTTCTCTTCCTCTCGTTTTGTTCAAGTTTTCAGAGTTATTGTTTTTAAAAATATTATAATTTTCCTTGTTTCCTTTCGTCACTGGGTTATATTTACCTGTTGGAGCCCCTGAGCTTATAGCATCCTGCTTTTCCAACAAGGGATACAGCTTAGCAAGTAATAATAATAATAATAATAATAATAATAATAATAATAATAATAATAATAATAATAATAATAATAATAATCAGGCAAAAGACCTCATAATGTAGGGATAACGGTGGGAACGAAGAAGCCCAGATAAAAAGGGTTGAAACTTAGACTAAGAACACCAACGGTGCCACATTTCCTATCCCTTCGGTCAGTCTGAATTTAATCCCATCTATCCTACCTTCAAACATACGAAGATATGACAACGTCGCTCAAAAAAAAAAAAAAAAATTTCTCCATCTAGAAGCTTATCACCAACTTCCCTTAAAAGCGAGTAACTGGATTAGGAAAATAAGATAGCAGCTCTAATCTCCGTCAAGTTACAGCTCTTTGAAGCTGAGTTACAGGGAGAAACTTTCAAGGATTTGCATAAATAGATGGGGAGATAGATAAATCACATATATAACATATAGATAAGTCAGGTAATACCAAAAACACAAATAAATTTCACCCAATAAACATTGACATGAAAAGTGCATAAGATGACCTAAATCTATCAAGAGTTTTGACATTTAATTATCTTTCAGAACAAATCAAGTTCGAAGTTCAGAAAAAAAATCGACTTGAGAAAATTACATAAAATAAAATAAAAATGAATGAAATTTTCCGTGCAAGAACGATGTAAGTTCAAGAAACCATACAATTATTAAAATAGTCCTCAACTCCACAGGAGCATAAGGCTCATCTTCTCCTTACCCAAAAAACCAGCAGATTCGCTGACGTCAGCAGCGATTTACGAAGAAGATTCCTCTTGTTTATGAAGTGAGAAAATAACGTGTCTCATACCTAGGGAAACACATCATACATCTCTTATGTGTTAGGTTTATTTTTAAATACCTCGGGGACAGACGTCATAGAGCAGTTATGATTTTCTTAAAATACATCTGGGAATGACGTCATACATCTGTTGTATTATGCCTTCTCAAAAGACCTCAGGGATAGATGTCATATATCTGTTATGAGTTAGGATTTGCTTCAAAACAGAATGGATGAAAATGCAATATATTAACGAACCACTCCAAATAGCTGGATGGTAGACTAAATGCTTGGACATTAAAAAAAAAAATTTAAAAAATGAATAAAAAAAAACCTATGAAAAGAAGAAGAGATAAAAAAAAGATAAAAAATATAAGAAAATAACTGGAGATTTGCAGAATTGCTTGAAAAAAAAATAGATGGAAATGTAATACTGTATATCAACAAAAAACCCCAAATAGCTGGAAGATAACCTAAAAACTGAGAAATAGAAAAATATACATTGAATTTCATTCCTATTTTTCCTTGCTTTCCAAACTTTTGCCTTAACCAAATTCTTTTCATGTGTTTGATTTAATTTGATATATTTTTTTTTCTTTTTCTCAGTTTTCATGTTCTTCTTTGTCGGAGAAGATGGCAGACAAAGAAGAACCTAAAAACTGAGAAATAACAAAATATACGATAAATTGAAATGAACCCATGAAAAGAATTTAGTTAAAGTAAAAGTTTGGAAAGAAATAGGAAAAAAATAGGAATGAAATTCAACCTATGATAAATGTATGATATATTTGGTACGATTATACGCCTCGGGTATCCATAGTTTTGAAATATTTTTTATTCACTTAACATTTGATGGTAGCTCTATTTGATAGTGACTTTACAAAATAAATATCTCCTGACAATGGTATTTTATTCAGTTTATCTGTTTCCAAGATTTTAGAGTCTTTAAGACGTATTGGTTTTATGGGTATATTTCAGTTTCTATTTGTCATTTATTTCTATCGTTTACATTTATTATACAATTATCTTTTTATCCATTAGATTTGATGTATGAATGTATGTATGTATGTATGTATATATTTATTTAATGTATGTATGTATGTATGTATATGTACGGTGTGTAATATATATATATATATAATATATATATATATATATATATTATATATATATATATATATATATATATATTATATATATATACTATACATACATAATACATACATACATACATACATATACATTATATATATATTATATATAATATATATATATATATATATAGTATATATATATATATATAATATAATATATATATATATATGAATCGCCTTCTTTTAACAATTAAAACACAAATTATTAGTTTTAAAAAGCAGGTGTCGCTATGCAAATTAAATCTAATTTTCATACATGAAAAATTAAACGATTTATATATAATTTTATACATGAAGAATATACATGAATTAAATCCAATTTCATACATAAAAACTACATGAATTAAATCAAATTTCCTACATAAAAACTACAAGAATTAAATCCAATCTCATACATAAAAAACCTACACGAATTGAAACCAATTTCATACATAAAAACTAAACGAATTAAATATAATTTCATACAAAAAACTATCCAAATTAATAAAAATCTTATATATGAAAAACTATTCGAATTAAATGCAATTTCTTATGAAAAACTGCACGAATTAAATCTAATTTCCTACATGAAAAACTACATGAATTAAATCAAATCTTATTCACGAAAAAGTACACAGATTAAATCTAATTTCATACATGAAAAAACTACACGGATTAAATCTAATTTCATACATGAAAACTACACGAATTAAATCTAATTCTATACATGAAAAATATATTTACCTGCCAATTACGAATGAAGTTTTTAAATAAAGAAAATATTTTTCCATGTCAAATGTCAATTTACCGTCCCGAGACCTCTTTGTCAATCATTCATTCAAATTTCAATGACTCCTAATACATCTTGAAGAAACATTTTCTTAAACACCTAATATCATAAACACGGATTTAAATAAGGTTAAAATTTTATTTTTTATCAAACGCTCCTCTTTTGTTTGTCATTCATATTTCATAATCAACAAACAACTTCATACGTACACAGTTTTATTCATTTTTGCTTTTAAGTTATAAAATCAATAACATGAATGCAATAATAGGCCAGAAACGTTTACTTCATTACAATATTTCAGTATTTTAATATTTTGTTTATTTCCACAACAAATTCAGTAATTTCAATCACTTTGTTATGTCCATAAGGCATTACAAAGGGTCTTTCATTGGAGCTTAAGAAATACTTCACAAACCAAGTCCATCATGAAGCCATGTTTATTATCCTCTTTTCATAAAGATTATCACAAACAAATCTTTCCTATACAGGTAATCTGATTGAATGTCGAGAATGCCTTAATTCTTGATCCTTTTTTTTTTTTTTTATTGTTTCGTTCTTGAATTTGAATTTCAACCTTGCTCGATCTCAGAAAAAGTTTCCTTATTCATTACCAATTGTGTATTAAAAATACTTTGTCCAAATAGGGAACAGCCTTGTAAGAAGTTTACGTAAACGCTTCAATGCTTTTCAAATAAATCGCCAAACTCTCAAGTACAAATTTCAGTAAATGCTTTACAGAGGACTGGTTATGGCAAAAGTGTTCAGCTATAATTACAGCATTTTGGCTGAATATCAGAAAGCTTAGCAATTTGGGTACTTCATCAATTATGGAACACATGACTGGATTATTACGATTCCAGACATATTAGCTAATTGGAAACATAATTGTACCCGGTCCTGAGAGAGAGAGAGAGAGAGAGAGAGAGAGAGAGAGAGAGAGAGAGAGAGAGAGAGAGAGAGAGAGAAGACTTGCCCATCATCAACTAAAATTCCATCCACTTAGACTCCTAGAGAATTTAAGACTTCAAGATGATAATCACCAATAGAGAAAACTTGAAAAGTGAAAAATAATTGGAAATTACAAAGCTAAAACGAAAATAAGTCAACAAAAAGATTAAAAAGAAAATCTCTCTCTCTCTCTCTCTCTCTCCTCTCTCCTCTCTCTCTCTCTCTCTCTCTCCTCTCTCTCTCTCTCTCTCCACAGCCATCCTTGTTGTGATGTTATGACCACATAACCAAACTCGCCCCGTTCCTGTAATTAAAGCAACACCTGTCACCACCTCCCCCCCCCCTCTTCCCCCCACAACATTCAACCAAGTAGATGTGATTAAATCAGAACATCAAAGCACAATTATGCAGACCGATTCTCAACGGTAGTAATTAGTGTTCCCAAATCTTCATTAGCTCTTCGTCAACAATACCAAGAGGATCCGAAATAATAATCATATGGAAAGTAATTTACATGACAGTAGCAGTTCCTGAAATTTGAAATTAACTATACCTTTCCAAGTTGGCAAAAAGAAAAAACTATTAATTTGTTAAACTTTATAAGAAATATTAATTAGGAATTGTGAATGAAATGTAGTATATACCATTCAACGGTATACATTTTTCTGTGATTTCCTCGAAATTGTTATGAAGATCCTTTGTAATTATTACTTTTGCTTTTTAAGTAATACATCATCTAATGGTATAATTAGCGACGGCAAAATCTCTCCCCCCCCCCCCCCCTCTCTCTCTCTCCTCTCTCTCTCTCTCTCTCTCTCTCTCTCTCTCTCTCTCTCTCTCAATGTGAAACTCGCCTCTTTCTTTACCTCTCACAATCACATAATTGAAAATTTCTCTCTCTCTCTCTCTCTCTCTCTCTCCTCTCTCTCTTCTCTCTCTCTCCTCTCTCTCTCTCTCTCTCAAGGCCGTAACATATAATTTGTCACTGGTTGTTGCTCGGCAAATATATCCTCATCATTCCTATTCAGTGTCAAAGAAAAGTTATATCTTGCTCTGATATCTTCATTTAGTGCCCTTGAAATCTCTTTTTCCTTGTTTCTTAATACTGAAAATAATGATGATGATAAGTTTCATCACGATGCCCAAAATAACTTAAGCCATTTGAGAGGTTGTGTGTTTGAGGCTGGCTCTCTCTCTCTCTCTCTCTCTCTCTCTCTCTCTCTCTCTCTCTCTCTCTCTCTCTCTCTTTCAAAATTTCTCTAAAATGAAATGCTCACTCTCTTAATCCCATAATTATAATAAACTTTTTTCCTCCTCTCTCTCTCTCTCTCTCTCTCTCTCTCTCTCTCTCTCTCTCTCTCTCTCTCTCTCTCTCTCTCTCTCTCTCTCTCTCTCTCTCTCTTCTCAATTACAATTATATAATAGAAGTATCTAACTCGAAATCTATCTTAATATGATTATTGTAACGCTCTCTCTCTCTCTCTCTCTCTCTCCTCTCTCTCTCTCTCTCTCTCTCTCTCTCTCTCTCTCTCTCTCTCTCTCTCTCTCTCTCTCATTCCGTCGCTCTTATCTTCTCCCCAGGATCTCTCTCCAACCAGATGAGATCCGGTTATGGCGACTCCTTGTCATAAACTCGATTGTCCATTGTCAAAGACATTCGCGGCTCGATTTAGGTCATTGTAACCCTACCTAATTGAAGACTTCCCAGGATGAAACCTTAGGACGAAACACTGTTCAATTCAAGTAATTATCAATTTATATTTCAATTAGCTTTCTAAATGGTTTTTTTCTTTCATTCTTCTTTACACTTTTATTTCCAATTTTCTCTACTTTATTTATATAAGCTTACTCATATAATTGACAAGCATAATGTGTTCATTTTCCTCATAGTCTTGTGGATTCAGCTTTCTTCATTAATACAGTACTTTAAAAACACGTAATTTTAGGAAAGTATTATAATTATCATCGATAATGCTATTATAATTATAACTAAACGAAATAACATCTTCCATTCAATGACCTTTATTACAATGTTTAGGACATTTGTTCATCATCAGGTTCTGTAAAGTTAAAAACAGACATTTGTACAAACAAACAAAATATTGGTAAAATATATGAGGAAAAGTATAATTATTCAGAAAAATAAAGTAATTAAAACAATTTTCTGCTGAAAGAGTTATCTAGGTATAAATTCGGTTAAAGTTTTTTCTATATAAAATTCTTCTAACAATCTTAGTTCAGTCTCAAATCGAGCTTTACATAAACTACTAAAATCAAGATGATTAAAATTGGTTTTACAAACTCCATGGCTATGCTCTCTTATAGAAGACTGAGATGACTTACCCAGTGGTAGAAGAGTCCTCGAACTAATGCTTTTATGTTCAAAAGTTCTGGTAGACAACAGTTTAGTTGATCTACCCACATATTCCGAACTACACTTCGGTCGCACAAATTTATAAACAACCAAAGAACATAGTTTCTCTAGATAACGACTCCTTGGACTTGAGCAAATTGCCTATCTTAAAATTATTGAAAAATACCATTCTGATGTTTATATTTTTAAAGAAGATTTTTGTTATATGCTTTTCCTTTCTATCATAATATTGATTTTGTTTGATATGTAAGGAAATCGGAAATATACAATCTGGTCTTTAAACTTCACAAATCTGTTTATCAATATTATTGATTTTGGTATGGGATTATTTTTTTTTTTAAATAAATTGTATCGGTAACACCATTGTTATTAAAGAGTTCCTTTAAAAATGTTATTCCTTTATGGAAGTTCAAATAATTTGACGATAACTTCTATGCTCCATTGATGAGGGTATTGATACTGTTCATTTTATATCTAAAGTTAAATTCACTTAAAAAAATTCAAAACCAAGACCAGTGAAAGTGGCTTTTATGTTAATATCAAAAGTTTTCGGGACTATTACGACCAAAAAACAGAAGTTTTCACTCGTTTACTTCTTCTATAGTAAATTTGCCATTGCCAGGGAGTACGTAACACCAATTTTAATCATCTTGATTAAAGTATTTTCTTTAAAGCTCGATTTGACACCGAACTAAGATTGTTAGAAAACCTTTTACATAGCAAAACTTGAACCGAAGTTATACCTAGATAACTCTGTTTTCAGCAGAAAAGTGTTTTAATTAATACTTATATTTCTAAATTATTTTATTGTTGCTCATATCTTTTACCTATGTTTTTTATTGATTGTACAAATGAATGTTTCTAACTTTACAGAACCTGATGATGGACAAATGTCCGAAACGTTGTAATAAAGGTCACTAAATGGAAGATGATATTTCGTTTCGTATTTGCACTGCAGTTCCTCATTAGACTGCGTTTCCCCTCGTCTGAGAATTAATTATAACTATTATCAAAATTACTATTGTAGTTATCTTTCATAACATTATTATCATTACTATTGATTCTATGTAAATTCTAAATTAAAGCAATATTTGCCTCTACTCCGTAGAAGATACAAAAATGCTTCAGGCGACGGCAAATGTGACAACGTGACACCTCACCAGAACAAGAATGCTTAGACTCGCTTGACACGAGCGGATGTTTTCCGTAGGGAAATATTTCCGCGCGTTAGGAGGCGTGTCTTCACACGAGAGGATTTTCTCCGAACATCATAGCTCCTACAAGCCGCTAGTAAATCACTGTCGCTCAGAAATTTTTCCGAGCGGCCAACGTGTGAAGGGCCTCATTTTTCTTCATTGATTTCTAATCCGAGCGGGAAAAAAAACCACGAAGTATCAATACGGTCGTATGAAGCTACAATGAAAAGGACAGAACAGGTCGCTAACACACACCCGTGTAAAGTGATACCTTGTACATTCATAGCTTATGGAAAAAGGTCTATCAGAAAGTGTCTTCGACATCCGTTTAAATCTAAATACAAATGGCTAGGAGAATTAGCTTCATCGAGTTTAATGAAATTCTGTTATTAACATTATTTTCTTTAAATCAGGATTTAGAGAATCTAAGATTTAATTTACAGATTAGATAAAAATTAAAATTCAGGTAATTATAAATATATGCATATAATATATATTATATATATATTATATATATATATATATATATATATATATATATATATATATATATATAGACACATGCATACATATATATACATACATACATATACATACATACATATATATAGGCCTACATATATATATATATATATATATATATATATATATATATATATATATATATATATATACCATCGGTATATGAACATACATTTCGTAATATGGATAGGGAGAGTAGTTGTTCCCAATATCTGTTTATTCCCAACGTTTCGTGATCCTCTTAATCACATTGCCCAGGGATATGAATAAAATATATAAATAAAAATTAAGAAAGTTCAAATTATAAAAATTAATTTAAAACAGCGAAAATCAGTAAAAAATTGAATGAAAATTAAAGGAAAAAATATATGTACATCAGACAGTGTAACTCAGGGACCTACATAGGATCTACCAAGAGGCTGTTAAAGGTCCGAATTGATTTCCATTGAGGTGTCAGCTTTCGAACAGGTTACAGAATATCCAACCCTGAGTATTTAAATATTTGTTATGTTAAAATATGCAAACAAAATATTGACAAAAAAAGTTTTACCATCATTGGTCAAGTCATGTATTAATGGGCGTGGATATTCATACACTCAAATATGAACCAAGTTTGAAGTTTCTGCGACAACGATGTCCAAACTTATGGCTGATTCCATGAAGCGGACATTTTGCTTGATCGTGACCTTGACCTTCCAAAATTTAATGGTTGCCAGCTTTTTACATAACAGTTAATTCCAACAAGTTTCATTACTCTACGATTGAAATTGTGGCCAGGAAGCTATTCACAAATAAACACACAAACATACCTTCACAAAAACACACACAAACACGCACACCAGGGGAAAAACATTACCTCCTTCCAACTTTGTTGGTGGAGGTAAAAATAGAGTTGGGTCTGCATTACGGAGCGCCGTAAACTTTGTTACTCCAACAAATCCTGGGAATCGCAATTGGTTCATGAGCGGGCGAGACGGGTATCAATCTATAGTCTCTAATCGGCATAATGCGAATTCATGGAAGGAAGTGGAGACACAGACAAAAAATGGCACTGGCGAGGAACGTAACTTTCGCCCCATGAGGAAGATGTCTCACTATATGTTTTGTCGCTTGAGAAGTGTCACTATATGTTTTGTCGCTTGAGAAGTGTCAGAAAGTTTTGTTTTTTTAGTCAGATCGGTAGTGTCAAAACTTGATAAGCATCATTGAAGTTTTATTCATTCAAATCAGTAGTGTCAAAATGCAAGTGGCCTATTACAGGTGAACCCATTTACAGCAAGAAAAATAAACTAAATTATAATTTAAATTGATGATTATTTATGAATATATAGTCTCAAAACTTGAAAAAGCATCATTGGAAATTTTCCCAGTTGCCTATTGCGGATGCAGTCATATACAGAAACAAAATTAATAATTAACCTTAAAAAAAATATAAATTTGTAAATACTTATGAACGTTTAATAAGAAAAGAATCATTGTCTTTTTCAGACAGATCAGCATAGTGTCAAAAATGGTAAGTTACCAATTAAAGGTGCAGTCCTATACAGCAAAAAAAAAAGCTAAAATTAAAATTTAAAATCAAAATTATTTATGGTTAATTCATAACTTTTCCATAATGCGAAATGAAACACATTATTTACCACATATTTGTGAAGTTGTCTATTTTTTAATGTTTTAATACTCCTTAGTATCAAGCCTTACAATATGTCACCATGCTTTTTCGCAGTTTCTTTAATCATAACTGATAATCTTCCGACCCCCAAGCTTCTAATTACGTCGATAATTAATTGACGCCAGTTACAGAAGGAAGCAATTAAGAGGAATTTCATTCTTCTATAATTGAAAGATCAGTACAATCATACCCACTATATTAAAAAACAAAAAAAAAACAAAAAAATATCCTGTACTCCGTTTCACACGGCTATACCAAACTATGTACCAACAGCAGCTAAGATTTATTTTAAAATAGGTAGAGCATGTAAACCAGAACTTTTATATAAGGAAGGAAGTTGGAGAAATTATAGGCTTTCTCTCTCTCTCTCTCTCCTCTCTCTCTCTCTCTCTCTCTCTCTCTCTCTCTCTCTCTCTCTCTCTCTCTCTCTCTCTCTCTCTCTCTCTCTCTCTCTCTTTTATATGTAGACATAATACATATATATATAAATAACTATATATATATATATATATATATATATATATATATATATATATATATATATATATATATATGTAGGTATATATACATTATATATATATATATATATATATATATATATATATATATATATATATATATATATATACATACGTATATATATGTGTGTGTGTGTGTATATATATATGAATATATATACAAATACAAATATATATATATATATATATATATATATATATATATATATATATATATATATATATGTATGTATATATATATATATATACATATATATATGTATATATATATATATATATATATATATATATATACATATATATATAATATATATATATAATATATATATATGTATATATGAAAAAATATACAAATATATATATAAATATATATGTATATATATATGAATATAAATATATACATATATATATAAATATATAAATATATAAATATATAAATATATATATATATATATATATATATATATATATATTATATATATATATATATATATATATGGGTGTAAATCAACACAAATCTTTTTCAAACAGAAATAAATTTCTACCTCAAAACGGGATCGAACCCTAGCCCATCAAATGAAAAGCCAGGTCACTTCCAACCATGCCACCAGAGGCTCGAAAGAAGTCGGAACCTAACTGCTAACTGCAAATCAGGATTTACCTGGCGAAACATCAGTCTCTTACCAGTGAGTTTTCCACGACTTCCCGGCCCACCAAGTGACACAATTGATAGCACTTAATTCTAATAACCCCCAATGAGTTAATATGGATGAAAATCAACACAATATAGTGCTCGAAAAGAAATAAATTTCTACCTCATAACGGGATCGACCCTAGCCCTTCAAATAAAAGGCCAAAATGCTTCCAACTATGCCACCAGAAGATCAAAAGAAGTCGGAACCTAACTGCTAACTGAAAATCAGGATTTACCTGGCAAAACATCAGTCTCTTACCAGCTAGTTCTCCACGACTCCTCCGCCCACCAAGTGACACAATTGATAGCATATAATTCGAATTGCCCCCAATGAGTCAATATGGATGAAAATGAAAAAAAAATCGAGCGCAAATAGGAATAAATTTCTACCTCATAACAGGATCGAACCCTATCCCTTCAAATGAAAGGCCAGATCGCTTCCAACCCTGCCACCAGAAGCCCAAAAGAAGTCGGAACCTAACTGCTAACTGCACATCAGGATTTACCGGGCCAAACATCAGTCTCTTACCAGCGAGTTTTCCCCAACTTCCCCGGCCCACCAAGTGCAAAAATTGATAGCATTTAATTCGAATTACCACAATGAGTCAATATGGATGAAAATTAACACATATCGTGCTCGAACAGAAATAAATTTCTACCTCATAACAGGGTCGAACCCTATCCCTTCAAATGAAAGACCCAGCTTGATTCCAACCATGACACCAGAGGCTCAAAAGAAGTCGGAACCTAACTGCTAACTGCAAATCAGGATTTTCCTGCCGAAACAAGTCTCTTACCAGTAAGATTTCCACGATTTCCCGACCCACCAATTGACACAATTGATAGCATTTAATTCTACTTAACCCCCAATGAGTCAATATGGATGAAAATTAACACAATCTTGTGCTCATACAGAAATAAATTTCTATCTCATACCGGGATCGAACCCCATCCCTTCAAATGAAATACAAGGTCACTTCCAACCATGCAACCAGAGGCTCAAAAAAAGTCAGAACCTAACTGCTAACTGCAAATCACGATTTACCTGGCGAAACATCAGTCTCTTACCAGCGAGTTTTCCATGACTTCCCGGCCCACCAAGTGACACAATTGATAGCATTTAATTCGAATTACCCTCAATGAGTCGATATGGATGAAAATTAACACAATATCGTTCTCAAATAGAAATAAATTTCTACCTCATAACAGGATCGAACCGTTGCCCTTCAAATGAAGGGCCAGGTTGCTTCCAACCATGCCACCAGAGGCTCAAAGGAAATCGGAACCTAACTGCAAATCAAGATTTACCTGGCGAAACATCAGTCTCTTACCAGTGAGTTTTCCCCCAACTTCACGCCCCACCAAGTGACAGAATTGGTAGCATTTAATTCAAATTAAACCAAATGTGTCAATATGGATGAAAATTAACAGAATATCGTGATCAAATGAAAATAAATTACTACCTCATACAGCGATCGAACCCTACCCCTTCAAATGAAAGGCCAGGTCGCTTCCAACCATGCCACCAGAGGCTCAAAAAAAGTCAGAACCTAACTGCAAACTGCAAATCACGATTTACCTGGCGACACATTAGTCTCTTACCAGCGAGTTTTCCCCAACTTCACGGCACACCAGGTGACACAATTGATAGCATTTAATTCGAATTACCCCCAATGAGTCGATATGGATGAAAATCAACACAATATCGTGCTCAAATAGAAATAAATTTCTACCTCATACAGGGATCGAACCCAAGCCCTTCAAATGAAAGGCCAGGTCGCTTCCAACCATGCCACCAGAGGCTCAAAAAAAGTCGGAACCTAACGGCTAACTGCAAATCAGGATTTACCTGGCAAAACATCAGTCTCTTACCAGCGAGTTTTCCCCAACTTCACGGCACACCAGGTGACACAATTGATAGCATTTAATTCGAATTACCCCCAATGAGTCGATATGGATGAAAATCAACACAATATCCTGCTCAAATAGACATAAATTTCTACCTCATACAGGGATCGAACCCAAGCCCTTCAAATGAAAGGCCAGGTCGCTTCCAACCATGCCACCAGAAGCTCAAAAGAAGTCGGAACCTAACTGCTAACTGCAAATCAGGATTTACCTGGCGAAACATCAGTCCCTTACCAGCGAGTTTTCCCAAACTTTCCGGCACACCAGGTGACACAACTGATAGCATTTAATTCAAATTACCCCCAATGAATCAATATGGATGAAAATCAAAACAATATCCTGCTCAAATAGAAATAAATTCCTACCTCATACAGGGTTCGAACCCTAGCCCTTCAAATGAAAGGCTAAGTCGCTTCCAACCATGCCACCAGAGGCTCAAAAAAGTCGGAACCTAACTGCTAACCACAAATAAGGATTTACCTGGCGGAACATCAGTCTCTTACCAGCGAATTTTCCCCAACTTACCGGCCCACCAGGTGACACAATAGATAGCATTTAATGCGAATTACCCCTAATGACTCGATATGGATGATAATCAACACAATATCCTGCTCAAATAGAAATAAATTTCTACCTCATACCGGGATCGAACCCTGGCCCTTCAAATGAAAGGCCAGGTTGCTTCCAAACATGCCACCAGAGGCTCAAAAGAAGTCGGAACCTAACTGCTAACTAAGAATCAGGATTTACCTGGCAAAACATCAGTCTCTTACCAGCGAGTTTTCCCCAACTTCACGGCCCACCACGTGACACAATTGATAGCATTTAATTCGAATTACCCCCAATGAGTCGATATGGATGAAAATCACAATATCCTGCTCAAATAGAAATAAATTTCTACCTCATACCGGGATCGAACCCTGGCCCTTCAAATGAAAGGCCAGGTTGCTTCCAAACATGCCACCAGAGACTCAAAAAAAGACGGAACCTAACTGCTAACCAAAAATCAGGATTTACCTGGCGAAACATCAGTCTCTTACCAGCGAGTTTTCCCCAACTTACCGGCACACCAGGTGACACAATAGATAGCATTTAATTCGAATAACCCCCAATGAGTCGATATGGATGAAAATCAACACAATATCGTGCTCAAATAGAAATAAATTTCTACCTCATACCGGGATCGAACCCTGGCCCTTCAAATGAAAGGCCAGGTTGCTTCCAAACATGCCACCAGAGGCTCAAAAGAAGTCGGAACCTAACTGCTAACTAAAAATCAGGATTTACCTGGTGAAACATCAGTCTCTTACCAGCGAGTTTTCCCCCAACTTCCCGGCTCACCAGGTGACACAATTGATAGCATTTAATTCTAATTACTCCCAATGAGCAGATATGGATGAAAATCAACAAAATATCCTGCTCAAATAGAAATAAATTTCTACCTCTTACCGGGATCGAACCCTGGCCCTTCAAATGAAAGGCCAGGTCGCTTTCAATCATTCCACCAGACTCTCAAAGAAGTCGGAACCTAACTGCTAACTGCATATCAGGATTTACCTTGCGAAACATCAGTCTCTTACCAGCGAGTTTTCCCAATTTCCCGGCTCACCAGGTGACATAATTGATAGCATTTAATTCTAATTACTCCCAATGAGTAGATATGGATGAAAATCAACACAATATCCTGCTCTAATAGAAATAAATTTCTACCTCATACCGGGATCGAACCCTGGCCCTTCAAATGAAAGGCAAGGTCGCTTCCAACCATGCCACCAGAGGCTCAAAAGAAGCCGGAACCTAACTGCTAACCAAAAATCAGGATTTACCTGGCGAAACATCAGTCTCTTACCAGCGAGTTTTCCCCAACTTCCCGGCCACCAGGTGACACAATTGATAGCATTTAATTCGAATTACCCTCAATGAGTCGATATGGATGAAAAATCAACACAATATCCTGCTCAAATAGAAATAAATTTCTACCTCATACAGGGATCGAACCCAAGCCCTTCAAATGAAAGGCCAGGTCGCTTCCAACCATGCCACCAGAAGCTCAAAAGAAGTCGGAACCTAACTGCTAACTGCAAATCAGGATTTACCTGGCGAAACATCAGTCCCTTACCAGCGAGTTTTCCCAAACTTCCCGGCACACCCAGGTGACACAATTGATAGCATTTAATTCGAATTACCCCCAATGAGTCAATATGGATGAAAATCAAAACAATATCCTGCTCAAATAGAAATAAATTCCTACCTCATACAGGGTTCGAACCCTAGCCCTTCAAATGAAAGGCTAAGTCGCTTCCAACCATGCTACCAGAGGCTCAAAAAAAGTCGGAACCTAACTGCTAACCACAAATCAGGATTTACCTGGCGGAACATCAGTCTCTTACCAGCGAATTTTCCCCAACTTACCGGCCCACCAGGTGACACAATAGATAGCATTTAATGCGAATTACCCCTAATGACTCGATATGGATGATAATCAACACAATATCCTGCTCAAATAGAAATAAATTTCTACCTCATACCGGGATCGAACCCTGGCCCTTCAAATGAAAGGCCAGTTGCTTTCCAAACATGCCACCAGAGGCTCAAAAGAAGTCGGAACCTAAACTGCTAACTAAGAATCAGGATTTACCTGGCGAAACATCAGTCTCTTACCAGCGAGTTTTCCCCAACTTCACGGCCCACCACGTGACACAATTGATAGCATTTAATTCGAATTACCCCCAATGAATCGATA
>NC_090744.1:98873644-98876144 GCF_036898095.1 Palaemon carinicauda
AACTTGGTCACAGCTGGAATAAAAACTTGTAGAGTACTGTGTAGTATTGAGCCTCATGATGGAGAAGGCCGGATTATTAGAATTAACAGCATATTAAGCATTACGAACAGGATGGAACAGTCCGGGAAGATCTGAATGTAAGCTATGGTCAGAATTATAAAAAAAAAATCTTATGCAACATGCATAATGAACTAATAGAACGAAGGTGCCAGAGATTAATATCTAGATCCAGGAATAAGAAATTTAATAGACCGTAGGTTCCTGTTCAACAAATTAAGATGAGAATCAGCAGCTGGAGACCTGATGGGAGAACAATACTCGAAACAAGGTAAAATGAAAGAACACATTACTATACTCACTATGGTACCCGTTAACAACAACTCTTTGCTATCTATTACTTAAAAATTCAAATAATGAGGCTAGAAACGACCCACCAACTCCCAACTGTTTCAGTTTGAAAACGAGGGCCACATGATTAACACAGTCAAAGGCCGCACTAAAATTAAGGCCAATCATACCAACTTCCTGACCACAATCAAGAGATTTTTGTACAGCATTGGAGATTGTAGGAAGGGCATCACTTGCTCCAAGGCCTTGACGAAAGCCAATTGCAAACTAGGAACAGATGATTATCTTCAGCAAACCTATTAAGACGTTTTGCTAAAAACCTTTAAAAATTCAGATAATATGGCAGTTATGGAAATTGGGCGGTAATCAGTTAGACTTGAGCTACCACAAACACATTTACATAGTGTAGTAACATTACTAATTTTCCAACAAGTGTTAAAAGCTTCTCTTCTTGCTAACTTGCAAAAATGACAGATAATTTGGAGCTAAGAAATCTGCAGTCTTTATAAAAAACAAAGGGAAAATACACACACACACACACACACACATATATATATATATATATATATATATATATATATATATATATATGTATATATATATATATATATTATTATTTATACATATCGTACCAATTTGGCAAGGTCACGCCCAAACGCGTTTACAATACACCACACTAAATCACCAACAAATTGCAAAAGTAATAAAAGCAATGGAATCTTTCACCTCATTGATCTTAAAAATTAGCAGAGAAACATTGGAAGCAATAAAAGATAAAGGTGAATATGATAATTTACAATAAAAAAATTGAAAAGGCGTTCAGCTTAAATTGGTGAAATGAGGGCTACTGTAAAAGTTTTCTTTCTGTATATTTTTTTATTATTATTGTTACTATTGTTTATTATTATCGTTGTTGTTGTTCTTATTAATATTATTATTATTTGCTAAGATACAACCCTACTTGGAAAAGCAGGATGCTATAAGCCCCAGAGAGGCCAACAGGGAAAATAGCCAGTGAGGAAAGGAAACAAGTAAAAATAAAATATTTTAAGAACAGTAACAAAACTAAAATAACATTTCCTGTATAAACTATAAAAACTATAACAAGAGGAAGAGAAATTAGATAGAATAGTGAGCCACACTGTAATATTAATGGTATCCTCTCCTCTTTGCAGCATTATGTCTAAGAATGGTAGCTGTGGTTTGCTTCTTTCGTGAGATTCATTCAAACGGTTTGAAAATCCTATTATTTCAACGCGAAGTTAAAAGCAGAATTAGAATTCTTTATTTCAGGATAAGACACATTCCAGCCATGAAGTTAGAAGCGGAATTGGAATAAAAACTATTGTACATTCTCAGCAACAACAGGTGCATTAATTTAAACTTGGCCAGTTTAAAGATATCCCATAAGAGTCTTTAGCGAAATCTATTGCCAAATGGCGATTGCCATTCCAAATAGCCTTATGGTTCTTGTTCGAAAGAAGTGTTCGTTTCCAAATCTGAAAACTTTCTAGCTTTACATTTTCATTATTCGATTGATTTATCATGTTTTAAACAAAATATCTTTCCGTTTTTCTTATCGCATAATATTTTAAACAATTTAAGAAATCAGTTTCCCCAAAGTTGCACTACGAAAAGTAGATATCTATATAAAAGTAGAGGAAAATTATTGAAGAATTACACAATTCTCTATCAAATTCTTCACATTGTATAGTAAAAATCACTCGACAATGAAAATGATCAAATGAAAAACTCTGCATAATCATTTTCTCAGAGAGGAAAGAGACTTGAAGTTTTAAATCTTTTCTAAATCAAAAAGCCTAAAAAACTTAAGTCTTCAGAAGGCAGGCAATTTTTAGAGAATCCATTGATTTCACGTGATGCTGCATTGATTAGAAATCATCTTCCAATTCATATTGTTATGGAAGAAGAGATTCACTAAAAATAAATCAATCAGAAAAAAAGAAATATTTTTTCCTCATTCTAAAAAGCTAATTATATTTTCAATCATCTCCTTGGGGCTTTTGTTTCCCTTTCTCACTATAGTCAATAAGAAGGCGTTAGGACCGTGAAGGTCATTCAGCACTTAGATGCAACTGAGGGTAACCACACAAAAAAATTCATTACTATGTAATTGCTGAAGATGATAGAC
>NC_090744.1:98880557-98903057 GCF_036898095.1 Palaemon carinicauda
AGAGGCTCAACAGAAGTCGGAACCTAACTGCTAACTGCAAATCAGGACTTACAGGGCAAAACATCAGTCTCTTACCAGAGAGTTTTCCACGACTTCCCAGCCCACCACGTGACACAATTGATAGCATTTAATTCGAATTACCGCCAATGAGTTAATATGGATGAAAACCAACACAATATCATGCTCAAATAGAATTAATTTTCACCTCATACCAGGATCGAACCCTAGCCCTTCAAATGAAAGGCCAGGGTCGCTTCCAACTATGCCACCAAAAGCTCAACAGAAGTCGGAACCTAACTGCTAACTGCAAATCAGGATTTACAGGGCGAAACATGTCTCTTACCAGAGAGTTTTCCACGACTTCCCGGCCCCACCACGTGACACAATTGACAGAATTTAATTCGAATTACCGCCAATGAGTTAATATGGATGAAAACCAACACAATATCGTGCTCGAAAAGAAATAAATTTCTACCTCATACCGGGATCGAACCCTAGCCCTTCAAATGAAAGGCTAGGTCGCTTCCCAACCATGCATCAGAGGCTCAAAAGAAGTCGGAACCTAACTGCTAACCACAAATCAGGATTTACCTGGCGAAACATTAGTCTCTTACCAGCCAGTTTTCCCCAACTTACCGACCCACCAGGTGACACAATTGATAGCATTTAATTCTAATTATCCCCAATGAGTCGATATGGATGAAAATCAACACAATATCCTGCTCAAATAGAAATAAATTTCTACCTCATACCGGATCGAACAATAGCCCTTCAAATGAAAGGCCAGGTCGCTTCCAACTATGCCACCAAAATCTCAAAAGAAGTCGGAACCTAACTGCTAACTGCAAATCAGGATTTTCAGGGCGAAACATCAGTCTCTTACCAGCAAGTTTTCGCACGACTTCCAGGCCCACCAAGAGACACAATTGATAGCATTTAATTCGAATTACCCTCAATGAGTCAATATGGATGAAAATCAACACAATATAGTGCTTACGTAGAAATAAATTTCTACCTCATATATATATATATATATATATATATATATATATATATATATATATATATATACATATATATATATATATATATATATATATATATATATATATATATATATATTACTATTATTACTAGCTAAGCTACAACCCTAGTTGGTAACGCAAGATGCTATAAGCCAAAGGGCTCCAACAGGGAAAAATACCCCAGTGAGGAAAGGGAATAAGGAAATAAATAAACAATATATGTAGTTATGACAATTAAAATAAAATATTTAAAAAAAAATTAACAATATTAAAACAGATATTTGATTAATAAACTACAAAAGACTTATGTAAGCCTGTTCAACCTAAAAAAATTTGCTGCGAGTTTGAACTTCTGAAGTTCTACTTATTCAACCTCCCGATTAAGTAGATCATTCCACAACTTGGTCACAGCTGGAATAAAACTTCTAGAGTACTGTGTAATAATGAGCCTCATGATGGAGAAGGTCGGATTATTAGAATTAACTGCATACCAAGCATTACGAACACGATGGAACTATCCGGGAAGATCTGAATGTAAGGATGGTCAGATTTATAAAAAAATCTTATGCAACATGCATAATGAACTAATAGAACGACGGTGCCAGATATTAATATCTAGATTAGGAATAAGTAATTTAATAGATCGTAAGTTCCTGTCCAACAAATTAAGATGAGAATCAGCAGCTGGAGACCAGATAGGAGAACGATACTTGAAAAGAGGTAATATGAAAGAACACATTCCTATATTCACTATGGTGCCCGTTAACAACAAACTCTTTGAGATCTATTACTTAAAAATTCAATAATGAGGCTAAGAAACGACCCACCCACTCCAAACTGTTTGAGTTTGAAAAAGGGCCTCATGATTAACGCGGCCAAAGCAGCACTAAACTCAAGGACAATCATACGAACTTCCTGACCACAATCAAGGGATTTCTGTACAGCATTGGAGATTGTAGGAAGGGCATCACATGCTCCAAGATCTTAACGAAAACCAAATTGCAAACAAGGGAACAGATGATTACCTTCAGCAAACCTATTAAGACGTTTTGCTAAAAAAACTTAAAAAAAAATCAGATATGAGTTATGGAAATTGGGGCGGTAATAAGTTAGACTTGAGCTACCACAAACACATTTACATATTAACCTTGGAGCTAAGAAATCTGCAGTCTTTATAATAAACAAAAGAAAAATTATACACATACATATATACACACATACAGTATATATATATATGTGTATATACTGTATATGTATGTATATATATTATATATATACATATACATACATACGTACATACATACACACACACACACACATACACATATATATATATATATATATATAATATATATATATATATATATATACATACATATATATATATATATATATATATATATATATATATATATATATATATATATATATATATATATATATATATATCGTACCAAATTGGCAAGGTCACGCCAAACGCGTTTACAATACACCACACTAAATCACCAACAACTTGCATAAGTAATAAAAGCAATGGAATCTTTCACCTTATTTATCTTAAGAATTAGCAGAGTAACATTTGAAAGCAATTAAAGATAAAGGTGATGATGATAATCTACAATAAGAAAATTGAAAAGGCGTTCAGCTTAAAGCAGTGAAATCTGAAACTTGGGAAATTGAGGCCTACTCCTGTAAAAGTTTTCTTCCTGTATATTATTATTATTATTATTATTATTTGCTAAGCTACAACCCTACTTGGAAAAGCAGGATGCTATAAGCCTAGGGAGGCCAACAGGGAAAATAGCCCAGTGAGGAAAGGAAACAAGGAAAAAGAATATTTTATGAACAGTAACAAAATTAAAATAAATATTTCCTATACAAAACTATTAAAAACTTTAACAAAACAAGAGGAATAGAAACCGGATAGGATAGTGTGCCCGAGTGTACCCTTAAGCAAGACGGTAATATTGATGGTATCCTCTTCTCTTTCCAAAATTAGGTCTAAGAATGGTAACTTGTGGTTTGCTTCTTTCGTGAGATTAATCTAAACGGTTTGAAAATCCTATTATTTTCAACGCGAAGTTAAAAGCAGAATTAGAATTCTTTTATTTCAGGATAAGACACATTCCAGCCATGAAGTTAGAAGCGGAATTGGAATAAAAACTATTGTACATTCCCAGCAACAACAGGTGCATTAATTTAAACTTGGCCAGTTAAAGATATCCCTTAAGAGTCTTTAGCGAAACCTATTGCCAAATTGGCGATTGCCATTCCAAATAGCTAATGATTCTTGTTCGAAAAAAGTGTTCGTTTCCAAATCTGAAAACTTTCTAACTTTATATTTTCATTATTCGATTGATTTATGTATCATGCTTTAAACAAAAGATCTTTCAGTTTTTCTTATCGCATAATAATGTAAATAATTCAGACAATCTGTTTCCCCAAAGTTGCACTACGAAAAGTAAATATCTAATATCATAAAAGTAGAGGAAAACTATTGAAGAATTACACAATTCTTCTATCAAATTCTTCACATTGTATAGTAAAAATTACTCAAACAATGAAAATAAGCAAATGAAAAACTCTGCATAATAATTTTCTCAGAGAGGAAAGAGAGTCAAGTTTTAAATCTGTTCAAAATAAAAAATCCTAAAAAACTTAAGTCTTCAGAAGGCAGCCAATTTTTAGAGAATCCATTGATTTCATGCCATGCTGTATTGACTAGAAATCATCTTCCAATTTATACTATTATGGAAAGAAGAGATTCACTAAAAATAAATCAATCAGAAAAAAGGAAATAATTTTTTCTAATTCTAAAAACGCTAATCATGTTTCCAATCATCTCCTAGGGCTTTTGTTTCCCTTTCTCACTATAGTCAATAAGAAGGCGTTGGGACCGTGAAGGTCAGTCAGCACTTAGATGCAACTAAGGGTAACCACAAAAAATTCATTACGAAGTAACTGTTGAAGGTGATGAACAGCTAGTTGGCACCAAGGAAGCGGGAACGAATAAAAATAAAAAGTTATAAAGTAGGTGCAGCTGGGGGTCGAAGAGATGCTGCAAGGACACTTTAGTAATGCCTACAGTACACCGCATGAGTTGCACTGACAACACTATTCACTACGGATTTATGAAATTATCAGATTTGGACCATATGACCCGTCGTTGGGGCCGGGTCGGCCATTCCACACAGATAAGAGAAGTCAACAGATATCAAAAAAAAAAAAAAAAGAAAAAAAAAAAAAAAAAAAAAAAACTGTACAAGAGATAAACATCACAAAAGAATATCAGCAGAGAGAGAGAGAGAGAGAGAGAGAGAGAGAGAGAGAGAGAGAGAGAGAGAGAGAGGAGAGAGAGAGAGAGAGAGAGAGAGAGAGAGAGAGATCGTTCCTTATCAAAATTGGACGTCTTTGCGGTTCGTGTAATAGGAAAACTGATTTGCTTACTTTTTTATTTGGAATCGGTGAAAAAATTACAGAGAGAGAGAGAGAGAGAGAGAGAGAGAGAGAGAGAGAGAGGAGAGAGAGGAGAGAGAGAGAGAGAGAGAGAGAGGAAGTCGTTCCATATCAAAATTCGACGTCTTTCCGGTTCATGTAATAGGTAGGCTGATTTGCCCTCACTTTTTATTTGGCATCGGTGGAAAATTACATAGAGAGAGAGAGAGAGAGAGAGAGAGAGAGAGAGAGAGAGAGAGAGAGAGAGAGAGAGAGAGAGAGAGAGAGAGAGAGATCGTTCCTTATCAAAATTGGACGTCTTTGCGGTTCGTGTAATAGGAAAACTGATTTGCTTACTTTTTTATTTGGAATCGGTGAAAAAATTACAGAGAGAGAGAGCCTTACCTTATTGCCTTATTTTTTGTTTGGGTTCCCCCAGGTCCCTCAGTGTGAGGCACCTCGTATATCCACCAGAGAGTTGCTAATACATCTTCCAGTGTATTTTGCATCTTCCAGTCTTGGATGGTCTGGGATGCATCTTAGGTATTTATCGAGCTGATTTTTAAACGCATCTACGCTCACTCCTGATATGTTTCTTAGATGAGCTGGCAGCACATTAAATAGTCGCTGCATTATCGATGCTGGTGCGTTGTGGATTAATGTCCTGTGCGCCTTTCTCAGTTTACCTGGAATGCTTTTTGGCACTATTAATCTACCTCGGCTTGCTCTTTCTGATACTTTAAGCTCCATGATGTTTTCAGCAATTCCTTCTATTTGCTTCCATGCTTGTATTATCATGTAGCGTTCTCTTCTCCTTTCTAGACTGTATAGTTTTAAAAATTGCAGTCTTTCCCAGTAATCAAGGTCCTTAACTTCTTCTATTCTAGCAGTATAGGACCTTTGTACACTCTCTATTTGCGCAATATCCTTTTGGTAGTGTGGGTACCATATCACATTGCAGTACTCGAGTGTACTACGCACATAAGTTTTGTAAAGCATAATCATGTGTTCAGCTTTTCTTGTTTTAAAGTGTCTGAATAACATACCCATTTTTGCTTTACATTTAGCCAACAGTGTTGCTATTTGGTCGTTGCATAACATATTCCTATTTAAAATTACACCAAGGTCTTTAATTGCTTCCTTGTTTGTGATTGTCTCATTATTAGGTCCCTTGTATTATTATTATTATTATTATTACTTACCAAGCTACAACCCTAGTTGGAAAAGCAGTATGCTATAAGCCCAGGGGCTCCAACAGGGAAAATAGCTCAGTGCAGAAAGGAAAAAAGGAAAATAAAATATTCTAAGAAGAGTAACAACAATAAATATCTCCTATATAAACTATAAAAACTTTAACAAAACAAGAGGAAGAGAAATAAGATAGGAGAGTGTGCTCGAGTGTACCCTCAAGCAAGAGAACTCTAACCCAAGACAGTGAAAGGCCATGGTACAGAGGCTATGGCACTACCCAAGACTAGAGAACAGTGGTTTGATTTTGGAGTGTCCTTCTCCTAGAAGAGCTGCTTACCATAGCTAAAGAGTCTCTTCTACCCTTACCAAGAGGAAAGTGGCACTGAACAAGTACAGTGCAGTAACCCCTTGGGTGATGAAGAATTGTTTGGTAATCTGTGTTGTCAGGTGTATGAGGATAGAGGAGAATATGTAAAGAATATGCCAGACTATTCAGTGTGTATGTAGGCAAAGGGAAAATGAACCGTAACCAGAAAGGAGGATCCAATGTAGTACTGTCTGGCCAGTCAAAAGACCCCATAACTCTCTAGCGGTAGTATCTCAACGGGTGGCTGGTGCCCTGGCCAACCTACTACACCATTCCTTCTCTGTTTCCATAATTTATTGATTCAAATTTATCGGAGTTAAATACCATCCTATTTATCTCCGCCCATTCATATATTTTGTTTAGATCTCTTTGTAGTGAGTTCCTATCTTCATCACAAGTAATTTCTCTACTTATTCTTGTGTCATCGGCGAAACTTCTCACTACGGAGTTTTCAACATCACAGTCTATGTCTGAGATCATAATAACAAATAGCAGTGCAGCTAATACCGTACCTTGGGGCACACCAGATATTACCTGGGCTTCATCTGATTTCTCGTCATTTGCAACCACTATCTGTTTTCTGTTTTGCAGGAATTCTTTTACCCATTTTCCTATCTTTCCCACAAAATTATGCTTTCTCATTTTTTTCTCCAATATGTTATGGTCTACCTTGTCAAAGGCTTTTGCAAAATCTACATAGATCACATCTGTGTCTTTTTCATATATCATATTATTGTATATGTTTTCATAGTGAGCTATCAGTTGGGTCTGTGTACTTTTTCCAGGTACGAAACCGTGTTGACCCATATTAAACAAATTATTTTTGACCAAATGGTTCATTATTTTCTTTTTTATTACCCTCTCATACACTTTCATAATATGTGATGTTAGACTAACAGGTCTATAATTGCTTGCCTCTAGTCTTGATCCACTTTTGAAGATAGGGGTTATATAAGCTAATTTATGTTTAACATATATCTCGCTCATATCTATACTCTGTCTTAGCAGTATTGCAAGTGGCTTCGCGATAGTGTTTGCAGTTTTTTTTTAACAAAATCGCTGGAACTCCATCTGGTCCGGCTGCCGATCCATTTTTAATTTCGTTTATAGCCGTGACAATATCTGCTTCATTAATATCTATATCCGTTAGATATTCAACATTTTCTTCTCTCATTTCTGTTTCATTATTCTCATTCGCAATTCTTGGCGTGAACTCACTCTTATATTTTTCTGCTAATATGTTGCATATTTCCTTTTTTTCATTCGTTAGCCGTCCTTCAATTCTTAGAGGGCCTATTTCTATTCTCCTTTTATTCATCTTTTTTGCATAGGAGTAAAGTACTTTGGGGTTTCTTTTTATATTTTGAAGTGTCCTTTCTTCTAAGTCCCTTTTTTCATTTTCTTTCGACTGTATAATCTTTTGTTCTGCATTTTCTATCTTACATTTTATTTCCCTCATTTTCCACACATTTTTTTCTTTTGCAAGATTTTTCTTCCACTTTTTAATTTTCTGAAATAAGATCCTTCTGTCTCTTGGTATGCACGTCTTTTGTTTATTGTTTTTTTTTCGGTACATATTTTTCAACAATTTTCTCCAGTATTTTGTACAGTATATCCGTATTTACCTGTATATTATCACTTATAAATACATTTTTCCATTCTTTATCCAGTTCTTCATTTATTTCTGACCATTTTATATTCTTACTGTAAAAGTTATATTTTCCATATCCTTCCCAAAGTTTTGTGTTTTTATTAATTCTGTGATCACTTGCTTTGGAATGAACTATCAATTCTATGACATTGTGGTCTGAAATTCCCGTGTTATACACTATTATTTCTTTAACATAATTCACCTCATTCACAAATACTAGATCTAGGACATTTTCCTTTCTTGTTGGAATGTGGTTTATTTGTTGCATATTATGTTCTAATAGCATATCTTGAAGCTTTTCAAATTGCCTCTTATCTTCTGCGCTACTATTACTATCTTTTTTATATGTATACATACAACCACTTTCTTCTATCCGTTCTTTCCAATCCACGAAAGGAAAGTTAAAATCTCCGGATAGGAGTATATTCCAGTCTTTATGGTTTCTACATATACCATCTATTTTTTCTATTATTATGTCAAACTCCTTAGTGTTTGGGGGTCTGTAAACTACAATATTCATTAGTTTTTCAAATTCAAATTCTACCGCAATCAATTCACATTCTGTGTTGCTGTATTTTTCACATACTTTTCCTTGATTTATGTCTCTTCCATATATTGCGGTTCCCCCTTGATTCCTATTTTTTCTGTCTGATCTATAAGTTTGGAAACCCTTTATCTGGTCATCACTGCCAGTCTCTTGGGAATACCATGTTTCACTTATATTTAATATATCTATTTTTTCAATTTGGGTTAGTTCTTCTAAGAACTCTATTTTCCTTTTAGAGTTACTCGTGACTAAACCCTGTGCATTCATTACTATTATGGTTTGTGTTTCATCCCCATTATTTAATATTGGTAATAATATGGATTCTCCCATGCTTCCTTCCTGTTCTGATATGATGTTCTTTTCTTCATTTCCCGGAATTCTGCCATTAAAAAATCCAACTTTTCTATTATATTTGCTCTTTCGCCTTCATATTTATTTGTGTGTGTATACCTGCAACTGTCCCCATATCTGCACCAACCCCTGGCATTATAGATGCATTCTTTGTAGTTGGGTTCTACATGTGCCGGTTTAGGTTGAAAGGCCTCATATCTTGGGGCTCTTGGTTCAAAGCGCGGTATATACACGGCCTGCTTTTTTGTTTCTTTTTTTGTTTCTTTTTTGCTTTCATTTTTCTTTTCAGTTTGCTGAGTTTTCTTACTTTCATTCATGGTTGCAGGATGCATATATCGACATTTTTTGTTGTAAATGCATCCTTTTCCTTCTTTTAGGTTTTTGCATATTTTTGGATGGAGATCTCTGCATTCGTCTCCATTCGAAGTTAAAAGCAGAATTAGAATTCTTTTATTTCAGGATAAGACACATTCCAGCCATGAAGTTAGAAGCGGAATTGGAATAAAAACTATTGTACATTCCCAGCAACAACAGGTGCATTAATTTAAACTTGGCCCATGTAAAGATATCCCTTAAGAGTCTTTAGCGAAATCTATTGCCAAATTGGCGATTGCCATTCCAAATAGCTAATGGTTCTTGTTCGAAAGAAGTGTTCGTTTCCAAATCTGAAAACTCTCTAGCTTTACATTTTCATTATTCGATTGATTTATATATCATGCTTTAAACAAAATATCTTTCCGTTTTTCTTATGGTATAATGTAAACAATTCAGACAATGTTTCCAAAAAGTTGCACTTACGAAAAGTGATATCTAATAACATAAAAGTAGAGGAAAATAATTGAAGAATTGCACAATTCTTCTATCAAGTTCTTCACATTGTATACTAAAAAATCATTCACCCATGAAAATAAGCGAATGAATAAAAACTGTAATATCATTTTCCCCAATAGGAAAGAGACAAAGTTTTAAAACTGTTCTAAATAAAAAAGCCTAAAAAAAATTTAAGTCTTCTGAAGGCAGGTAATTTTTAGAGAATCCATTGATTTCATGCCATGCTGTATTGACTAGAAATCATCTTCCAATTTATACTATTATGGAAAGAAGAGATTCACTAAAAATAAATCAATCAGAAAAAAGGAAATAATTTTTTCTAATTCTAAAAACGCTAATCATGTTTCCAATCATCTCCTAGGGCTTTTGTTTCCCTTTCTCACTATAGTCAATAAGAAGGCGTTGGGACCGTGAAGGTCAGTCAGCACTTAGATGCAACTAAGGGTAACCACAAAAAATTCATTACGAAGTAACTGTTGAAGGTGATGAACAGCTAGTTGGCACCAAGGAAGCGGGAACGAATAAAAATAAAAAGTTATAAAGTAGGTGCAGCTGGGGGTCGAAGAGATGCTGCAAGGACACTTTAGTAATGCCTACAGTACACCGCATGAGTTGCACTGACAACACTATCCACTACGGATTTATGAAATTATCAGATTTGGACCATATGACCCGTCGTTGGGGCCGGGTCGGCCATTCCACACAGATAAGAGAAGTCAACAGATATCAAAAAAAAAAAAAAAAAAAAAAAAAAAAACTGTACAAGAGATAAACATCACAAATGAATATCAGCAGAGAGAGAGAGAGAGAGAGAGAGAGAGAGAGAGAGAGAGAGAGAGAGAGAGAGAGAGAGAGAGAGAGAGAGAGATCAGGAGTTATCTGGCATCCTTATATCTGAGGTCATCGACGCCAGAGAGAGAGAGAGAGAGAGAGAGAGAGAGAGAGAGAGAGAGAGAGAGAGAGAGAGAGAGAGAGAGAGAAATTTCCGGCACAGCAATTAATTGTCCATTCATCCTGTTAGAATAATCCCGTATGCATCATTTCCCGCTGCATATTGTGTAATGAATTTCCAAAATACATTACCAATTGATGTATAAGGGTTGTTCTTATGGCTGCAGTTAGCCTTAACTAAATCAAAGTGAAATGAAATTCAAGTGAAATGAACGGTTTCGACTTATGTTGGTGAGGACGATCATTGTTTTGCCCAATATTTACATAAGAACAAAACATTGTGCGTCTAGAATGTTTATAAAAGGCTGTCTTCATAATAATAACGAAGACAAAGAAACAAAAATTACTTGAGTCAAACATTTCTATCGACTTCAACTGTCTTTAGGTAAAACTAAAAGAAAATACACAATATATTATCAAAACTTCAAAATTCTATGTTGTATACATAAGTCTTTTTTTATAAATTGCATATGAGATATATTTAAATGTTACTGTTCTTAAAGAGTTATATTTTATTTGTCCATTACTTCTCTTGCCGTTTATTTCCTTATTTCCTTTCCTCACTGGGCAATTTTTCCTTGTTGGAGCCCTTGAACTTATAGAATCTTGCTTTTCCAACTAAGGTTGTAGCTTAGCAAATAATAATAATAATAATAATAATAATAATAATAATAATAATAATAATAATAAAAACGATAACGATAATGATGATGATGATGATGATGATGATGATGATAATAATAATAAGAGAAAACATATCAACTCACTGACAAGAAATATGAAACTGACGTGTTTATATAAATATATATAAGCTGACGATAACTATAACATCATCGCATGATAATGTCCGATCACATATGCAGAAGCCGGAGTAGAGAGATTAACGTAATACGACATCAGATATTCATGACCAGGAAATTGAATGGGATTAATCGAGGAACGTCGGTTTCATAGCTCAATGGACCTTAAATGAAACGATTATATTTTGGGAATCAACGCTGAGAGAGATAGCGAGAGATTGTGTGCACTTGTAATATTGCTACGATCGTATTTACTCATTGTATCGCTGGAAGATTCTATGTATTGGAATCACTTGCGGGAAAGGTACACAATTGTTGTATTGCCGAAGGATATAATGTAGCCTGCTTATGGTAGCATTGCAAAGGGTCGTGAAGTGATCCGAAACATGTGTTGACACCAAACAATTAGTGGAGAAAATTAATGTATTTCTGCTGTTTTTCTGCTGTTACTCTGAAAAATTTTAGTGATGAGTCACGTAATATCAAGGCTTGATTATTGCAATTCTCTGTACTATAAATTGCCCAATACACTACTAAGAAAGCTTCAAAATGTGCAAAACCGGGCGGCTAGACTGATAAAAGGCATTAAACTACGGGAGAGAATAACTCCTGCATTGATCGATTTACATTGGTTACCTGTTAAGGCTAGAATCGAATTTAAGATTTGCTTGTTGACTCACAAAGCACTTACAAGTGATAAGCCTAAATATCTTCGTGATTACTTGGTCCCCTACCCTCAAGCTACCAGCACTGCTGTAAGAGTTAGACATGCTGATGACCCATGTAGACTATTCGAAATTAGTGTGAATCATCCAATAGGAGGAAGAACGTTTAGTTATGCTGCACCGAGACTCTTCAACGACCTTCCACTTGATGTCAAGAATAGCAAAAATGTGGCAGCTTTCAAGAAAAACCTGAAGACTTATCTTTTTAGAAAGTGTTATAATAGTGACCTGAAAACTATTAAGCCTGAATACAAATGCTAGCGAAATAACTGATAAGATACAGAGCAAAATATTAACTGGAAAGAAATTATTTTCACACACCAAGGCCCGCCTGAACAGACTTTTAGTGTCTGATGGAGGGCGAGAAATAAACCCGTATAAGTAAAGTAAGTAAACTATCAGCAGGACAGTTTGTCCGGAGCGAAATTATCTACGTTTTTTTAGACGCCACTATGACATTGTCTATTCACACACACATATATATATATATATATATATATATATATATATATATATATATATATATATATATATATATATATATATATATATATAATATATATATATATACATATATATATATATATATATATATGTATATATGTGTGTGTATTATTACTAGCTAAGCTACAGCCCTAGTTGAAAAAGTAGGAAACTATAAGCCCAAGGACTCCAGCAGAGAAAAATAGCCCAGTGGAGAAAGAAAATAAACATGAGAAGTAATGAACAATTAAAATAAAATATTCTAGGAAAGTAACTACATTAAAACAGATCTTTCATAAATAAACTATAAATATAGACTTATGTAAGCCTGTTGAACATAAAACATTTTCTGCAAGTTTCAAATTTTGAAGTTCTACCCATTTAACTACCGGATTAGTAACATTATTCCACAACCTGGTCACAGCTATTATAAAGCTTCTATAATACTGTGAAGTATAGAGCCTTGTGATGGAGAAGGCCTGACTATTAGAGTTAACTACAAGCCTAGCATTACGAACAGGGTGGTACTGTCATGCAAGATCTGATTGTAAAGGATGATCAGAATTAGGAAAAATCTTATGCAACATGCATGACGAGCTAATTGAACGATGGTGCCACAGATTAATAACCAGTAGTAGGCTGGTCAGGGCACCAGCCACCCATTGAGATACTAGCGCAGAGAGTTATTGGATCCTTAGTCTGGCCAGATCGTAATACATTGGATCCCTCTCCCTAGTTACAGCTCAATTTTTCTTTGCCTACACATACACCAAATAGTCTAACTTATTCTCTTCTTTCCTCATACACCTGACAAGACTGAGATTACCATACAATTCTTCTTCGCTTAAGGGGCTAATTACTGTACTTTAATTGTTCAGTGGCAACTTTCCCCTTGGTAAGGGTAGAAGAGACTCTTTAGCTATGCAGCTCTTCTGAGAGAAGATTCCAAAATCAAACCATTGATCTCTAGTCTTGAGTAGTGCCACAGCTTCTGTACCATGGTCTTCCACTGTCTTGGGTTATAGTTCTTTTGTTGAAGGGACACTCGGACACGCTATCCTACCAAGTTTCTCTTACTCTTTTCTCTATCTTTTATAGTTTATATATGTCAGATCTGATTTAATGTTGTTAGATGTTATTAAAATATTTAATTTTAATTGTTCATTACTTCTCTTGTAGTTTGTATATTTCTTTTATTTCCTTTCCTCAGTGGGCTATTTTTCCCTTTTGGAGTCCTTGGGCTTATAGCATCCTGCTTTGACAACTAAAGTTGTAGCTTAGCAAGTAGTAGTAGTAAATAACAAATAATAATAATAATAATAATATGGAATAAGAAATTCAACAAACCGTAAGTTCCTGTGCAACAAATGCAGATGAGATTCTACAGCTGAAGACCAGACAGGAGAACAATACTCGAATCAAGGTAGAATAAAAGAAAACTTTACAAGACTTCCTCAATAAGCCGATCTTTTGTAAAATTGAAGAAGAGACAGACCTAACGTGTTTCTCAAAAGTAAATTTCCTGTCGAGAATAACACCTAAAATTTTAAAAGTTATACAGAGTTAAAGAAGCATTATCAAAGTCCACGATCGATTTACAATCATACTTTTAGTTCTATTAGGATTCAACTTCATGCCCCATAATTTTCACCATGCACTAATTTTAGCTAAATCTCTATTTAGGGAATCAGCAACCCCAGATCTACATTCAAGTGATGGAATTGATGCAAAGAGAGTAGCGTCATCTGTATATTCAACGACCTTGTTTTCTAGGCCAAACCCCATATCATGAGTATATACTATGGAAAGTAATGGGCCAAGAACACTACCCAGAGGAACACCAGATTTCACATTCCTATGCCCACTATGATAACCATCAACAACAATTCTTTGCGATCTGTTACTTAAAAATTCAATGATGATGCAAAGAAAAGACCCACCCACTCCCAACTGTTTGAGTTTGAAAACGAGGGCCACATGATTAACACAGTCAAAGGCCGCACTAAAATTAAGGCCAATCATACCAACTTCCTGACCACGATCAAGGGATTTCTGTACACCATTGGAGATTGTAAGAAGGGTATCACATACACCAAGGCCTTTACACAAGCCAAATTGCAAACTAGGGAACAAATGATTACCTTCAGCAAACATAGTTAGATGTTTTGCCAAAAGACGTTCATAAACTTTAGATAGTATGGGAATTATGGAAATTGGGCAGTAATCAGCTGGACTTCATAAACCACAAATGCATTTACATAATGGAGTAACATTACCAATTCTCCAACAAGAGCTAAAAGAACATCTTTCTAACTTGCAAAAATCACTTTGGAGCTAAGAAATCTACATCTTTAAAAAAAAAAAAACAAGGAAAAATACCATTTGGGTCCACACCTTCAAAAGCATCAAGATCAATCAAGAGAGCTTTAATTTCACGAGATCGAAAAGTTGAACTAGTTATTTTAGCCTCAGGAAAACAGGAATGAGGAAGATCAAGTTTCTCATTACTCTGCTTACTATCAAACACATTAGCCAAAAGGGTTGCCTTTTTCTTTGGACAGTGAGTAACAGAGCATTCTGGTTTAAATAAAGGAGGAACTTGAGCGTCTACACAAATGAGTGCAGATTTCCAGGTAGCCCACCACCAAATGTATGTTCCTGGGTTGTACCAGAAAGGGTTCCTTTTATGGTCAAATTGTATTTTTTATCAGTTGAATCATAAAATCTCTGATCAAAAGCTCTAAGCTCCGTATAGTTATACCAAGTCATATCTGACATGTTACCCTTCCAAAGCTGATTAGACTCCTGCCTCTTCAAATAAGCCCGTTTACAATCATCATTAACCCAGGGTTTAAATTTCACTCGGTGCCTTAGCACACGAGAAGGGATGCGCATATCAAAATATGATGACTAGATTCTAATTTAAAGGAACAACAGGCTCTACAATACTATACAATTGTGATCAATTCAAGCCTAAAAGATGGCGCAAAATGCTATTCCAGTCTGCGTGAGATTTTATATAAATCTTACACGAGTATGACACATCCGGGACAGGCTGCTCGTCTTCATGCATGATCAGATGTCCCAACTGAGGAAACAACATTACTTGTTATAATGTCAGGGGAAACAGTTTATTTGAGGTCCAAACAGTTACCAGAACTGAGAGTCGCATCACTTCTTTGCGATCTGTTACTTAAAAATTCAATGATGATGCAAAGAAAAGACCCACCCACTCCCAACTGTTTGAGTTTGAAAACGAGGGCCACATGATTAACACAGTCAAAGGCCGCACTAAAATTAAGGCCAATCATACCAACTTCCTGACCACAATCAAGGGATTTCTGTACACCATTGGAGATTGTAAGAAGGGTATCACATACACCAAGGCCTTTACACAAGCCAAATTGCAAACTAGGGAACAAATGATTACCTTCAGCAAACCTAGTTAGATGTTTTGCCAAAAGACATTCATAAACTTTAGATAGTATGGGAATTATGGAAATTGGGCAGTAATCAGCTGGACTTCAGATATCCCAAATGCATTTACATAATGGAGTAACATTACCAATTCTCCAACAAGAGCTAAAAGAACATCTTTCTAACTTGCAAAAATCACTTTGGAGCTAAGAAATCTACATCTTTAAAAAAAAAAAAAGGAAAAATACCATTTGGGTCCACACCTTCAAAAGCATCAAGATCAATCAAGAGAGCTTTAATTTCACGAGATCGAAAAGTTGAACTAGTTATTTTAGCCTCAGGAAAACAGGAATGAGGAAGATCGAGTTTCTCATTACTCTGCTTACTATCAAACACATTAGCCAAAAGGGTTGCCTTTTTCTTTGGACAGTGAGTAACAGAGCATTCTGGTTTAAGTAAAGGAGGAACTTGAGCATCTACACAAATGAGTGCAGATTTACAGGTAGCCCACCACCAAATGTACGTTCCTGGGTTGTACCAGAAAGGGTTCCTTTTATGATCAAATTGTATTCTTTTTCAGTTGAATCATAAAATCTCTGATCAAAAGCTCTAAGCTCCGTATAGTTATCCCAAGTCATATCTGACACGTTACCCTTCCAAAGCTAAATAGACTCCTGCCTCTTCAAATAAGCCCGTCTACAATCATCAGGGTTTAAATTTCACTCGGTGCCTTAGCACACGAGAAGGGATGCGCCTATCAAAATATAATGACTAGATTCTCATTTAAAGGAACAACAGGCTCTACACTACTATACAATTGTGATCAATTCAAGCCTAAAAGATAGCTCAAAATGCCATTCCAGTCTGCGTGAGATTTTATATAAATCTTACACGAGAATGACACATCCGGGACAGGCTGCTCGTCTTCATGCATGATTAGATGTCCCAACTGGAGAACCAACATTACTTGTTATAATGTAAGGGGAAACAGTTTATTTGAGGTCCAAACAGTTACCAGACCTGTGAGTCGCTTCACTCATGATTTGCTCACAGCCTGATTCAGAGGAAAGTCCAAAGCACTTAAGTCCTGGCGGTCATTAGGAGAAACAGAATTTAACCACTAACTATGGTGAGCATTGAAAACACCCACAAAAACATAAGACACCTTTCTATCATTTTCTTGTACCTTAGCCATAATGATAGGAAAACAGTCGAAGATAGAATCATCTATGTCTGGATTCCGGTAGATCGAACATTAATACAAGTTATGCTTGCCACAAACTTTTATTACCTGAATCTCATGACATGCACATTCATAGCAGGACTTATGAGAAGCAAGGTAATCAGTCCTAATATACACAGGCATTTTCCTGGCCCTAAACATGGCAACCCATTTCAAAATTGTGCGTGTACATGTATGTATGTATGTATGTATGTGTATGTATATATATATATACATATATATATATATATGTGTGTGTGTGTGTGTGTGTGTGTGTGTGTGTGCATTATTGTATTGATAGAACGGTTCCACAAATCACCTTTTGAAGATCAAATAAGCCGATGTAAGCACCTGAATGAGCGGTACAGCACTTAGCTCACAAATAGTAGGCCTGTGTATCGCTCCACACTAACAGCCCACTCAGCATGAGACAAGGTTAATGATGTGGGGAAAGCGGTCTCACCCTTAGAGATTGGCTGAAAAATTTAATAACTATACATTTCCGTCAAAATGTAGGGGAAATATATCCACAACACCAACCCTATGAGCAGTACGACAAAACCCTATTTTCCACGCCTCTTTCTCACATGAACTTCGTCAGTTTAATGGTATCGAAATGCGTCACAGAAATCATGTCAAGCCTATTGTCAAATACATTTCATTTTCACCCATCCTTGTGACTCATATAATTCAAGTGAAAAAGATATTTGTATATAAGCCCTTTCACTTTTTCCTAATTTCACCTGATTGCAATTACATGTAATTTGAAACTTCGTTGTTAATACAATTTGTATCATCAAAATAAGTTTCTTTATTTCCCTTCCAATTACCATTAATTATATTAAATCAGTTGGCCCTATTTTTTATCTTTAAAAAACAAAAAACGGTTCACACAATTCTTGATTAAACAAAGCAATAGGGTTTTAAAACTCAAACGGCAAGCAACTAAACGTAGTTTCAAGTTACAAGCAACAGATGGCAGCATCTGCCAGTAAGTTATCTTCTCGGAACATGCCTCGTCTTTCTTGCCATGTCTTTACTTTAAAAGAGTTTTCATTATACCGTGCAGTAATTAACTTCAGTGACTCCGTGTAAGCAGCCGGTTTTTTTTTTCCTTTGCTTGCCTTGAATACATAGTCTATTCATTTCAGTCGGAAGAAGGAGAATATTATAGTTTCCAGGTGTGACTATTTTCTATTAATTCTATTAAACTGATATAGGCTAAACAATTAAAATAGAAGTGCAGGATGTACACGTTAAGATATTGGGAACCATATATAAATCCACACACACATACATTTGTATATATATATATATATATATATATATATATATATATATATATATATATATATATATATATATATATATATATATATATATATATATACACACATATATCTTATACATATACCAAGGCACTTCCCCCCATTTTGGGGAGTAACCAACCACAAACAAATGAAAAAAGGGGACCTTTCCTCCCTACGCCCCTCCCAGCCTGACGAGGGACTGACCAAGTTTGGCTGGTACTGCTAGGATCCCACAGCCCACCCTCCCCCATTATCCACCACAGATGAAGCTTCATAACGCTGAATCCCCTACTGCTGCTACCTCCGTGGTCATCCAAGGCGACTGGAGGAAGCATCAGAGCCTACCGGAACTGCGACGGAATTGCTCGCCATTCATTCCTAATTCTAGCACGCTCTCTTGCCTCTCTCACATCTATCCTCCTATCACCCAGAGCTTTCTTCACTCCATCCATCCACTCAAACCTTGGCCTTCCTCTTGTACTTCTCCCATCAACTCTTGCATTCATCACCTTCTTTAGCAGACAGCCATTTTCCATTCTTTCAACATGGCCAAACCACCTCAACACATTCATATCCACTAGCTGCTAACTCATTTCTTACACCCGTTCTCACCCTCACTACTTCGTTCCTAACCCTATCTACTCAAGATACACCAGCCATAGTCCTCAGACACTTCATCTCAAACACATTCAATTCCTGTCTGTCACTTTCATTCCCCACAACTCCAACCCATACATCACAGTTGGTACAATCACTTTCTCTTACAGCCCACCCTCCTCCGTTATCCACCACAGATGAAGCTTCATAACGCTGAATCCCCTACTACTGCTACCTCCATGGTCATCCAAAGCGACTGAAGGAAGCACCAGGGCCTACCAGAACTGCGTCACAATTGCTCACCATTCATTCCTATTCCTAGCACGCTCTCTTGCCTCTCTCACATCTATCCTCCTATCACCCAGAGCTTTCTTCACTCCATCCATCCACCCAAACCTTGGCCTTCCTCTTGTACTTCTCCCACCAACTCTTGCATTCATCACCTTCTTTAGCAGACAGCCATTTTCCATTCTCTCAACATGGCCAAACCACCTCAACACATTCATATCCACTCTAGCTGCTAACTCATTTCTTACACCCGTTCTCACCCTCACTATTTCGTTCCTAACCCTATCTACTCAAGATACACCAGCCATAGTTCTCAGACACTTCATCTCAAACACATTCAATTCCTGTCTGTCACTTTCATTCCCCACAACTCCAATCCATACATCACAGTTGGTACAATCACTTTCTCATACAGAACTCTCTTTACATTCATGCCCAACCCTCTATTCCTTACCACTCCCTTCACTGCCCCCAATACTTTGCATCCTTCATTCACTCTCTGACGTACATCTGCTTCCACTCCATCATTTGCTGCAACAACAGACCCCAAGCACTTAAAATGATCCACCTCCTCAAGTAACTCTCCATTCAACCTGACATTCAACCTCGCACCACCTTCTCTTCTCGTATATCTCATAACCTTACTCTTACCCACATTAACTCTCAACTTCCTTCTCTCACACCCCCTTCTAAATCAGTCACTAATCAGCCAAGCTTCTCTTCCGAGTCTGCAACCAGTACAGTATCATCCACAAACAACAACTGATTTACCTCCCATTCATGATCATTCTCGTCTACCAGTTTTAATCCTCGTCCATGCACTTGAGCATTCACCTCTCACCACTCCATCAACATACAAGTTAAATAACCCTGGTGACATCACACATCCCTGTTTCAGCCCCACTCTCACAATAAACCAATCGCTTACTTCAATTCCTATCCTACCACACCCTTTACTACCTTTGTAAAAACTTTTCACTGCTTGCAACAACCTTCCACCAATTCCATATAACCTCATCGGACTCCACATCGCTTCCCTATCAACTCTATCATACGCTTTCTCCAGATCTATAAACGCAACATACCCCTCCTCATCTTTAGGTAAATATTTCTCGCATATCGGCCTAACTGTAAAGATCTGATTCATACCTCCCTTACTTCTTCTAAAACCACCCTGTACTTCTAAGATTGCATTCTCTGTTTTACCCTTAATCCTATTAATCAGTACTCTACCATACACTTTTCCAACCACACAACAAACTAATACCCCTTGAATTACAACACTCATGCACATCTCCCTTACCCTTATATAGTGGTACAATACATGTACAAACCCAACATAAAACACATATTAAACAATCTCACAAACCATTGAAGTACAGTCACACCCCCTTCCTTCAAAATCTCAGCTCTCCCACCATCCATACCAGGTGCTTTTCCTACTCTTGTTTCATCTAGTGTTTTCCTCACTTCCTCTCTTGTAATCTCCCTCTCATTCTCATCTCCCATCACCGGTACCTCAACACCTGCAACAGCAATTATATCAGCCTCCCTATTATCCTCAACATTCAGTAAACTTTCAAAATATTCCGCCCACCTTTTCCTTGCCTCCTCTCCATTTCCATCTTTCACTGTTTCTTCAAATCTCGAACCAGCCTTCCTTACTCTCTTCACTTCTCTCCAAAACCTCTTCTCATTCTCTTCATATATTATATATAATATATAATATATATACAATATATATAATATATATATAAATATATATATGTGTGTGTATGTTTGTTTGCGTATACATGCATATATATTCATTTCTTTGAATATTTTCTTTCAAAAACTATTTAGTTATCAAAAATTAAATTTTACAAATAATACCGATATGGTTGATGATTGACGCAAAGAATTATTTAATATTATTCCATTATAAAAAAATATATAGGCATATATATATATAATATATACATATATATATATACACACACATATATACATATATATACAAATATATACAAATATATACATATATATATATATATATATATATATATATATATATATATATATATATATATATATATATATATACATATATACATATATACACATACATACATATATATATACATATATACACATACATACATATATACATATATACATATATACATATACATACATATATATATACATATATACACATACATACATATATATACATATATATACATATATACACATACATACATATATATACATATATACACATACATACATATATATACATATATACACATACATACATACATATATATACATATATACACACACACATATATATATATATATATATATATATATATATATATATATATATATATATATATATACATAAACAAAATGACTAATGACTAAAGTGAAACAGCAAGCCAGTCAAAAATGACCGCTTCAAAATCAGCACAAAATAATTAGCCTACTTTTAATTGTTGATCAGGTTGTGAATTTAGCTTCTAGGGTTTCACCACTGTAAAAACAATTATTTTGTTGTTTGATCAAACCGTGACAAATGCGTTCTGGTATTTATTTGATCTAATTATGATCTGCATCAGACGAACCTGACTTTTGACAAACGATGCAAATCAACCTTGATGTTTTAAGAAGCAAACGACTTTTAGTCATTTGATCATAGACTGTGAAATTAACTTGAATGCCTCGTCAAACATTCACAAAGTGGACCTATTCAGGAACTAAGTCAACATTTATACTTGAAATTGAATCAAAAGAATATTGAATCAGATAAAACATTCATTCCTAGAACCGAAAGTTAAATTATTCTTAAAATCAAATCAAATATATCTCTAAAATGAAATAAAAATTGTAAAGGAAAATTATATCCATTTTTGTATTGTACAAGTTTAAAAGAATATATTCATTAACAAGATTAAATGAAAATCTTATATAAGCATACTTAAGACTACATAAAATCCTATCTATTCCTATTATTGTAATGGTATAAATATATACTTATTCATATATTAAAGAAATGTTATATATATATTTCTAGAATCAAACGTTATTTTAAAATAAGTATATTTCATCCTATAATCCTATCCAGTGTCTATCAATTCCATAGATAAAATAACTTATGCTTACTCCTGATTTTTTTTCAAATGCGTATATTCCAAAAGTGAAAAATAATTTATATTCATTCCTGAAATAAAAGAAAAAGTACATCAACAGCAGTAATTAGGCTAAATTAAAATTCCCATGTATAACTTGAGAGAAATCATTATATTCCTAAGACAAAAATATATG
>NC_090744.1:98908057-98913057 GCF_036898095.1 Palaemon carinicauda
GCACAATCCCAACATCAGCGTCACCAATTTTTATACTTTTGAATTAACTGGTAATTCTTCAAAGTCACCTTTGTGCCAAAAAACATACATTCTGTACATGAGGTCTAGCGGATCTGGTGCGTTTGAGGTAGGCTCTCAATGCCCTTACAGGACAGAGTAACAGCTGATCAGGATCTTGAGTTACTTCTTGGAGACTTGCAACCTGAAACGACAAAAACTTACCATTGCTAGATGGGTTTTGGGTTTTTATGACTAACTCAGGGATGAAGCCAAGAGAGACTTTCCTCCACCCCCTCGAATGGGTGATGTTAAAGGAGAGCCCATGAAGTTCACCAAGTTGTTTGGCCTAGGCTAAGCGAGTAGAAACCCAGTTTGTGTGTCAGATCACTATCTTACTACATTTCAAGGGGTCATCGGGTGTCATCTTAAGAGAATGTAATACCTTGACTACGATCAAAGACGGTAGGCTCATCTCAACTAGAGGGCAAGACTGCTGCAAGCTCCTTATTATCATCCTCATTATTACTTGCTAGGCAACAAATCTACTTAGAAAAGCAGGATGCTATAAACTCAAGGCCCCAACAGGAAAAATAGCTCAGCAAGGAAAGGAAATAAGGAAATATACTACAAAAGAAATCTAAGAACAATAACAACATTAAAATAAATATCTTATATATAACCTATTAAAACTTCAAAACAAGAGGAGAAATATGATAGAATAGTGTGCCTGAGTGTACCCTCACACATGATAGGTCCTCCCTTCACTGCAAAAAGGGAGTAGAGTTTCTCCTTTCAAAGGTAGAGTAAAGATTTGGCGATTACTGGTACAGAGGCTTAAAGATGAATGTCCCTCCCACGACAACCACGGAAGATAGCCCACTTGGCCTAATAGACCACAGACGTTCTTCCACCCTGACTGTCAGTTAGCACAATTGATGCGATATTGTGCCTCCTTGTTTGCGAATGTAGGCCACCACAGAGGTGTTGTCGTTTATCAACACTGCCGAGTAGCTTTGAGAATGGGACAGAAGTGCTGCAGGCCTAGCCAAGCTGTTTTTAACTCAAGAATGCTGATGAGGTCTTGGCATTCTTGGTCTAACCACAATCCTGATACCATCCGATTGTCTAGATGGGTTTACCATCTATCCCTTGACACATCTGTGAAAAAATGAAACTCTAGAGGAGGGACAGATAAAGAGTCTCCTTTCCTCCAGTTTGTGGTCTCCAACCACCACTTTGAATCTTCTTTGATTTCTGCTCATAGGGACACCAAAAACTGGAGATTATCAAGATGTTGCGAGCATGACGACTTCAGTTGCCATTGAAGTGAACACAACCGTAGTGTTCCTCCTGAAACAAACCGTTCTAGAAAAGAGAGATGACCCAGGAGATTTTACCAATTTTGACCAGGTAGACTTGAACACTAAAGAAATGGGTGAACAGCTTGTTGAAGTCGAGAGATCTTTTCTTCCAATGAAAATACTTGTCCTTGAATGGCGTCAATCTCCATCCCTAGGTAGAAGAGCCTCTTGGATGGGATGATGACCAACTTCTCTTGATTTATCAGTATTACAGGTCCTAACAAAAATCAAGAAACCTGTCCCAAAGGGTGAAAAGGTTCTCCCTAAAGTCTCAACCTATCAGACAGCCATACAAGTAGCAATGTAACCATATTCCGCTGGTATGAGCCCAAGGCAACACAAGGCCGAACACCTGAGGGTCTCTTGACAGACTGAAGCAAAGGACCTTGAACTAGTAAACCTTCTTGTCGACCACTACCCTCAGGTGCTTCCGAGATGCTGGATGCACCGGAATCTGTAAATGTCTCTGAGGTTCAACTTCACCAAGAAGTCCCCTGGTCTTATCGCCTGAATGACTGTGGACCGAGTCTCCATTTTGAACAGCATCTGTTGAACAAACAGGTTCAAAGCAGAGATCGATGACTGGTCTCCAGCTTCCAGGCGTCTTTCTCAAAAGAAAAACTAAACTGAAAAAACTGCGAGACCCATCAATGACTAACCGAAGAACTTCCTTCTGCAGCATCTCTTTGACTTCTTCCTCCAAGTAAAGACATTCTGCTGATTCCTAGAGATAAGATAACAAACTCCAGGAAAGGAATCAGAAGAGGGGAAGAGCTGATGAATGGAAGGAGGAATCCTGAGCGCAGGACCCTCACTGTCCAATCTTCTGCCCCGAGAAAGAGCCACCTCCTCCAATTCCTTTGTAGGTATCCCAACACTAGAGGCAGAATGAGGAAAATGCCTGTCCTAGCGTGTACACTTACCACTTCCTTTTCCTTTCCTCTGGTTATGTATTTGGGACTGGTGAAGGGTAAAAAGAGAGTCAAAGTTTCTTGAGGATCGGTCGGGGCTGACCGCCCGCTCTCCTCTTAGGTGGTATGGGCTAATTCTCTGGTTGTGACTGACTCAATGTTGAAAGTTGTGGGAGACAAAAAGACACCACCCTCCGCATTAAGGAGTCATGTGCACCTTTCTTCTATTCCTCTGTGGTGAATCCTATGTCTTCTGGAGGGAATAAAGACGGTGTGTAATATAAAGAGTCATTCATCAGTTCCAGTTTCTTCTAATGATGCGCATGTGCATCCTGGAGGTGAAGGCTTCCCAACATTTGAGAACCCAATTAGCCCACTGGCTCGCTGTTTGATGCATCACGAACTCTACCACTCTGGCACCTGTCAGTACAATGTCATTCTGCATCTGTTTCTTGTCCGGGTTGTTTAAGTCCGGGTTATTGGCAAGGTAACTAACTGTGCCAGACCAGTGGTCTATCCAGGATGCGGCCTGAAAGGTGTTCATGTCTGTGACTTCCACAGCCATAGCTTCATCTTGAGAAAGAAACTGGAACCACAGTCTCTCTCTGAAGACCATCCCTGAGTGATGTTGTAGCAACCTTCAAGTTCAGGAGGAGAGGAGAGGGAACTGCTCCTATGGCCTGGTAATATTTTTTCTGCTTAGGCAGAGGAATAGGGATCAGTCAGGAAGACTTATTTACCTTAAGGGAGTCTTCATCTCCCACAACCTGTTCTTGTACTTTGCTTAGTACATCCTTAGCTAGTGTGGACCAAGGCATCTACAAACAAGGTTTGGCAATGGAGGGAGAAGCTCAGCAAAGGATGTCAATGGTAGCAGACTTTCCCTTGCGAGGAGACCTTAGTCTGTCATCGTGGTTGTTGATGGTGTAGATGTTACGTAAAACTTTGTAGAAGGTGGACTTCGCCTCTCTATCTACCGATGTCATTGTTCTGGGTGCCTTTGGTAGTGGGGCGTTGCCTTTAGGTTCCAAAGAACCAGACAAACCAACATATGCTGACTCCGTCTCGTGGAAAGGGAGAGAGTATCTGTAATTGGTTATGCACGACCAGCAGTTATTGAAAAGACTTTTCCACCTGATGAGTAATCCATACAACTTAAAGTTGCTTGTTAGGTTCCACCGAAAGGCCTTTCTTCTTGGTGAAGGTAGGATCCATCTTACCCTTCTGAACTGCACCCACAGAAAAGGGGGGGACAAGGGCACTTGGGTCAGGTCTCTAGGGTTCGATGGTTTGACAAATATGGTGGACTGTGACTTCACGAACTCATCGGCAAAAATCTGGGGCAATTCGTAAAGGTTATCTCCCTCAGAGAAAGAGAACTTCTGTGGGTTCTGAGCCTTATGTCAACCTTAGGGGGAGTGACAGAAACACACTTCCCATTCCTTCACCTGGAGATTGCACCCATCATTGATGGACCAGAAGAAAAAGGAGATAAAGCGACTTCGCGTTTGGTTTTTACAGTTAATGGTGACTGCTGATTCTGTAAACAAACTGGTCTATGTGGAATTACATTGAGCAGCTCTTACTGGAGAGAAACTCGTTGACCTATAAAACTATGTTTTCCTCCTTCAGAAAAAGGTTCAATCAGGTATGTGAATAATTAGAAATAGGTGAATATCTCTAAGGAGATGTTGGATGTTGGCAAGAAGGACATCTTGGAAGCCTTCCAGAAGACAAGGGCTTATCTGACTGAGTCGGTGATGAGTGTCACAGGGGTGAGGAGGCTCATTAGAGCTTGATGGTGAGGAATGACAATTTTGCAAGGGTGAGGGCAAGGTGTGGTAAGAAGCAAAGGTGCAATGCAATTGAGTCGCATTGTCGATGAGTGACGATATTACAAGGGAGAAGGTAAAACACAATTATACCACGAGGGCGATGAGCGATGGTATTGTGAGGGTGAAGGCAAGATGCGATTGAGCCATGAGGGTGATGAGTAACTAAATTGCAAGGGTGAAATGCGATTGTACCAGAAGGATGATGAGTGACGATATCGAGATAGTAAAAGCAAGATGAGATGAATGATGATATCATAAGGGTGAGGAGTGGCTAGCATGTATGGGAGAGACGTAATTCTGCTGTGAGGATGACAAGCGACGATATCGGGAAGGTGGAGAGCAACCATATCGTGAAGGTGGAGAGCGACGATATCGTGAAGGTGGAGAGCGACGATATCGTGAAGGTGAAGAGCGACGATATCTTGACGGTGGAGAGCGACGATATCTTGACGGTGGTGAGCGACGATATCTTGACGGTGGAGAGCGACGATATCTTGACGGTGGAGAGCGACGATATCTTGACGGTGGAGAGCGACGATATCTTGACGGTGGAGAGCGACGATATCTTGACGGTGGAGAGCGACGATATCTTGACGGTGGAGAGCAACAATATCTTGACGGTGGAGAGCAACAATATCGTGAAGGTGGAGAGCAACAATATCGTGAAGGTGGAGAGCAACAATATCGTGAAGGTGGAGAGCAACAATATCGTAAAGGTGGAGAGGGACTATATCCTGAAGGTGGAGAGTGACTATATCCTGAAGGTGGAGTGTGACGATATCGTGAGGGTGGAGTGTGACGATATCGTGAGGGTGGAATGACGATATCGTGTTGAGGACAAGCAATTATGTATCGAGGACAATGGTGAGGATTTGTGAGCCTTGCGCAAGAAT
>NC_090744.1:98918057-98945557 GCF_036898095.1 Palaemon carinicauda
TTTTCAGTCCTCTGTTTTCTCTTCTTCTACTCCTCTTCTATCCATGCCTCTCCTTATTCTCCTCCTTTTTCTCTTTCGCTCTCTCTTGGCATACTTCCAATCAGGACAAACTAATATCGGGTCCTCTGAATAAAAAAAACGACTCCAACGGATATCAAAGACAAGACATCAAGCCATTTTTATTTGTTCGACCAGTCGACCTCCAGAATTTATTATTTCCCATTCGAGAATCGATGGTTTTTCCATTATTAGTTATTTATTTGATCATCTTCGGGATTCGGCATCGGATGATTTTTCTTACAAGAGCGTCTATGTATACATCAAATGGGATATTTTCTATAAGATCGTCTATGTATTCATTAAAAATTAATATTCTTTAAAAGATGGTCCATGTATACATCAAAGGAATGTTTTTACAAGATTGAGTATGTATACATCAATTGGAATATTTTTCACAAGATCGTATGTATACATTAATTGGAATATTCTTCACAATTTCGTCTATGTATACATCAACTGAATATTTTTTTTACAAGATCGTGTATGTATACATAATGGATATTTTTACAAGATAGTCAATGTATACATCAAAAGGGATATTTTTTACAAGATCGTGTATGTATACATCAAAAGGAATATTATTACAAGATCGTCTATGTATACATCAAATGGGATATTTTTTATAAGATCGTCTATGTATACATCAAGCAGAATATTTTTTTTACAAGATCATGTATGTATACATCAAAATGAATATTTTGACAAGATCATCTATGTATACATCAAGCAGAATATTTTTTTTTACAAGATCATGTATGTATACATCAAAATGAATATTTTGACAAGATCATCTATGTATACATCAAAAGGAATATTTTTTTACAAGACCGTGATGTATGTACCAAAAGGAATATTTTTACAAGATCGTCTATGTATACATCAAAGGGAATATTTTTTTACAAGATCTTGTATGTATACATCAAAAGGAATATTTTACAAGATCGTCTATGTATACATCAAAAGGATTATTTTTTAAAACATCATGTATGTATACATTAAAAGGATTTTTTACAAGATCGTCTATGTATACATCAAAGGGAATATTTTTTTTTACAGGATCTTGTATGTATACATCAAAAGGAATATTTTTACAAGATCGTCTATGTATACATCAAAAGGATTATTTTTAAAGATCATGTATGTATACATTAAAAGGATTTTTTACAAGATCATCTATGTATACATCAAAGGGAATATCTCTTTACAGGATCTTGTATGTATACATCAAAAGGAATACTTTTACAAGATCGTCTATGTATACATCAAAAGGATTATTTTTTAAAAGATCATGTATGTATACATTAAAAGGATTTTTTATAAGATCATCTATGTATACATCAAAGGGAATATCTCTTTACAGGATCTTGTATGTATACATCAAAAGGAATACTTTTACAAGATCGTCTATGTATACATCAAAAGGATTATTTTTTAAAAGATCATGTATGTATACATTAAAAGGATTTTTTACAAGATCGTCCATGTATACATCAAAGGGATTATTTTTTTTTTACAGGATCTTGTATGTATACATCAAAAGGAATATTTTTACAAGATCGTCTATGTATACATCAAAAGGATTATTTTTTAAAGATCATGTATGTATACATTAAAAGGATTTTTTTACAAGATCATCAATGTATACATCAAAGGGAATATTTTTTTACAGGATCTTGTATGTATACATCAAAAGGAATATTTTTACAAGATCGTCTATGTATACATCAAAACGATTATTTTTTAAAAGATCATGTATGTATACATTAAAAGGATTTTTTACAAGATCATCTATGTATACATCAAAGGGAATATCTCTTTACAGGATCTTGTATGTATACATCAAAAGGAATACTTTTACAAGATCGTCTATGTATACATCAAAAGGATTATTTTTTAAAAGATCATGTATGTATACATTAAAAGGATTTTTTTTACAAGATCTATGTATACATCAAAGGGAATATTTTTTACAGGATCTTGTATGTATACATCAAAAGGAATATTTTTACAAGATCGTTTATGTATACATCAAAAGGATTATTTTTTAAAAGATCATGTATGTATACATTAAAAGATTTTTTTTTTTTACAAGATCGCCTACGCATACATCAAAGGGAATACTTTTTTACAAGATCGTGTATGTATGCACCAAAAGGAATATTTTTACAAGATCGTCTAAGTATACATTAAAAGGAATATGTTTTACAAGATCATGTGGTATACATAAAAATAAATACCTTTTAAAAGATCGTCTGTGTATACATCAAAATATCTTTTCTTTTTTTACAAGATTATGTATTTATATATTAAAAAATATTTTTTACAATATCGTCTACGTATACATAAAAATGAATGTTTTTAGAAGATCAAGTATGTATACATCAATTGGAATATTTTATACAAGATCGTCTATGTATACACCAAAAGGAATTTTTTTAACGAGATCGTCTATGTATACACGTAAAGGATTTTTTTTTACAAGATCGTATATGTATATATTAAAAGGAATTTTTTTACAGGAGCGTATATGTATACATCAAAGGAATACTTTTTAAAAGAATATAATTACTTAAAACGCTTTTATTAAATCACCAGATAGAAATGGAACATTATAAAAAAAAACTTCTTCCAGCGCCATTTATCGCAATCACTCTTATTCTAGCAACTTTTTTTTCTGACAATTACTAGGATAGTTTTCATAACTTTTATTGATATTTCTAAATCGTAAATCTTTACTTAGTATGTATGTATGTATGTATGTATATAATTTATATATATACATATATACATATATACATATATACATATATACATATATATACATATATATATATATATATATATATATATATATATATATATATATATATATATATATATATATATATATATATATAGTCACTTATTATAAGTCTTAACGTACAATAGATGAACAAAAAGAATTACAAGATGGCTAACTTGAGATTAGAAATTGTAACAGAAGCAGGGGACGAAAAAGACGATGGTTTGACATGCCGCGAAACTTTGAGGTAATAGACTAGCATAGAAAGGGAAGGTCATGTCTGAGGCTTTTTTGCTGCAATGGACTAGCAACGGATGATGATTATTATGATTATTATTATTATATATATATATATATATACATATATATATACATATATATATACATATATATATATATACACATTATTATTATTATTATTACTATCCAAGCTACAACCCTAGTTGGAAAAGCAAGATGCTATAAGCCCAGGGGCTCCAACAGGGAAAAATAGGCCAGTGAGGAAAGGAAATAAGGAAATAAATAAATGAAGAGAACAAATTAACAATAAATCATTCTAAAAACAGTAACAACGTCAAAACAGACATGTCATATATAAACTATTAACAGCATCAAAAACAAATATGTCATAAATAAACTATAAAAAGACTCATGTCTGCCTGGTCAACAAAAAAGCATTTGCTCCAACTTTGAACTTTTGAAGTTCTACTGATTCAACCACCCGATTAGGAAGATCATTCCACAACTTGGTAACAGCTGGAATAAAACTTCTAGAGTACTGCGTAGTATTGAGTCTCGTGATGGAGAAGGCCTGGCTATTAGAATTAACTGCCTGCCTAGTATTACGAACAGGATAGAATTGTCCAGGGAGATCTGAATGTAAAGGATGGTCAGAGTTATGAAAAATCTTATGCAACATGCATAATGAACTAATTGAACGACGGTGCCAGAGATTAATATCTAGATCAGGAATAAGAAATTTAATAGACCGTAAGTTTCTGTCCAACAAATTAAGATGAGAATCAGCAGCTGAAGACCAGACAGGAGAACAATACTCAAAACAAGGTAGAATGAAAGAATTAAAACACTTCTTCAGAATAGATTGATCACCGAAAATCTTTAAAGACTTTCTCAATAAGCCTATTTTTTGTGCAATTGAAGAAGACACAGACCTTATATGTTTCTCAAAAGTAAATTTACTGTCGAGAATCACACCTAAAATTTTGAAAGAGTCATACATATTTAAAGAAACATTATCAATACTGAGATCCGGATGTTGAGGAGCCACCGTCCTTGACCTACTTACAATCATACTTTGAGTTTTGTTAGGATTCAACTTCATACCCCATAGTTTGCACCATGCACTAATTCTAGCTAAATCTCTATTAAGGGATTCACCAACCCTAGATCTACATTTAGGGGATGGAATTGATGCAAAGAGAGTAGCATCATCTGCATATGCAACAAGCTTGTTTTCTAGGCCAAACCACATGTCATGTGTATATAGTATGAAAAGTAATGGGCCAAGAACACTACCCTGTGGAACACCGGATATCACATTCCTATAATCACTATGGTGCCCATCAACAACAACTCTTTGAGATCTATTACTTAAAAAATCAATAATAATGCTAAGAAACAACCCACCCACTCCCAACTGTTTCAGTTTGAAAACAAGGGCCTCATGATTAACACGGTCAAAGGCAGCACTAAAATCAAGGCCAATCATACGAACTTCCCGACCACAATCAAGGGATTTCTGTACAGCATTGGAGATTGTAAGAAGGGCATCACATGCTCCAAGGCCTTTACGAAAACCAAATTGCAAACTAGGGAATAGATGATTACCTTCAGCAAACCTATTAAGACGTTTTGCCAGAAGACGTTCAAAAACTTTAGATAATATGGGAGTTATGGAAATTGGGCGGTAATCAGTGGGACTTGAGCTACCACAAACACATTTACATAGAGGAGTAACATTACCAATTCTCCAACTAGTGCTAAAAGCTCCTCTTCTTGCTAACTTGCGCAAAATAACAGATAACTTTGGAGCTAAGAAATCTGCTGTCTTTATAAAAAACAAAGGAAAAATACCATTTGGGTCTACACCTCCATAAGCATCAAGGTCCATCAACAGAGCTTTAATCTCACGAGATCGAAAAGCTAAACTAGTTAGTTTAGCCTCAGGAAAACAGGAATGAGGAAGTTCAAGTTTTTCATTACTCTGTTTACTGTCAAAAACATCAGCCAAAAGGGTTGCCTTTTCCTTTGGACAGTGAGTGACTGAGCCATCTGGTTTAAGTAAAGGAGGAACTGTTGCATCTACACCAAAGAGTGCAGATTTAAGGGTAGACCACCATTTATGTTCATGAGTTGTACCAGAAAGTGTTTCTTTTATGGTTAAATTGTACTCCTTTTCAGTTGAGGCATAAACTCTCTGAGCAAAAGCTCGAAGCTGAGTATAGTTGTTCCAGGTCAAATCTGATCTGTTCCCCTTCCATATATATATATATATATATATATATATATATATATATATATATATATATATAGAGAGAGAGAGAGAGAGAGAGAGAGAGAGAGAGAGAGAGAGAGAGAGAGACTGTTTAAGCAGTATATAAATACCTAATATCTAGAAATTTAATGAGTGACCGTTAATACTTTCCTCTAAGGTCAAAATTAGCTGAAACTATTGACAATGAGAGCAAGAAAGTCCCTTACACAAGCAAGCGAGACTCACTTCAGCTAAGATTTACATTGATAACGAATATAAATGTAAATACAGTTACAAAGAATGAATGCCGGAGACAATCTACATACTGAACTACGACGGCATAGAAAACAGGACTGAAATTCCCGTTTTCTTTACTGCGATACTGTCCACCTTAAGAAATTCGCTCGGTTGGGTGATGCTCTTAGGAAATCACAGGGAAAATCACAGGGAAATATCATAGCCTACAGAAAGTCCAATTCAACCACTTTGCACTTAACCTAACTTACGGTGCACTGTCCCTACTTACGGGGAGCGGTGGGGGGGGGGGGGGAAATTCGTCAAACCCCCCCCCCCCCCCCCCACAACCCAACACCCTCTGAGCGAAGTGTGTTTGTGGCTTACGGAAAGACCTCGACGTAATTCAGAATATTTGCACATCAGAGAAAATTGGCTATATTTTAAAATTGTAAGCGATCGATCAAGTAAGATAATTTTTGGGAGATTAACCAAGTCGAGTGATTATATCGATAGGACAAATATATTAAGCGATACGAGATGCGCCGAAGGTCACTGTTTAACACACTTGAGTTGAAAACATCAAAACATCCCTTGAAAAGGAGTGAGGTTAAAACCTACATTGGAAACTTGTAGTATTTTACAGTTGCCTTTAAAGGTCACTCGTGAATGGCAGAGGCAAGGCACAGAATGTCCAAGAAACTGACCATATATACGAATCAAGCCCTTTTCCAAGCTAGGACCAGTCAATGGATGTAGCCTAGATGGCTAGACCTCTAGGCTGAGTAGGCTCCCACAAACTACCCCCACCCTCCCTAGCTCATGAATGGCAGAAGCAGGTACGGGACAATGTCCAAGAGACAGGCCACATATACATACGATCAACACCAAAGCTGGGACCAAGGAGGGTCATGCAATGGCTGTGTATGACTCAACACGTAGACCTATAGGCTCCCGCAAACTCAACCCCCCCCCCTCAACCCTAGCTCACAGGGATGATGAGGTTGCTCCAAGTGAGGCTGCAAATTCTTGGAAAATTTAGAGCTTGAGCGGGTCTCTTAACTTCTGTCTAGCAAATTGCCAGACAGGAACGTTCTCAATAGGCTAATTAGCCTACTACTTTAAAAGGGATTGGGTTATTAAACCTACTTATTATTCTACGTATTGAAATTTGAACTATGGCTAAAGAGTCTAAATGATTAGCAATGGTGATAAAACAGATTATTTTCAATATGGCTTAAAGTGAGCTGAAATTACTGAAAATAATAGGAACAGGAGAGGTCAGGTGGGAAGAATAGAAGAAACTGCAATAATAGCAAAATAAGAAAAGCATACGAGACACGAGCATTTTGGTGTAGTCCTTTGAATCCGTAACAAAAAAGTTACGCAACTAAAGCATACACTGAAATGCGCAATCAAATTATCAATACGTATACACGTTACCTTTATCTTACAATTTAAGTAGGGGTTTTATAGTTTTTCGTTATATATCTTATAATGACAGATTATTTTAGCGTTGTTACTGACCGTAAAATGTTTCATATTTTTTATCCATTACTTGTATATACTGTAATTTATTTGTTATTTTCTTGTTTGCTTTCCTCGCGGGGCTGCTTTCAATGTTGAAGCTTTGGCCTTGTAGCTTCCTGTTTTCTAACCAGGATTGTAGCTTGGCTATTTTTAATAATAAAAATAATAATAATAATAATAATAATAATAATAATAATAATAATAATAATAATAATAATAACAACAAAATAAAGGGCGAAGTTAATACAGTAATCATGATGCTTTCTAAAAAGTAATTTATATCATTATTTTCTTTGATGAAAACACAAAAGTAACTTCATGGTGTTCTAAACCCTGACAAAATACACGTTTGAATATATAGATATAGGCTATGAGTGGTCCGATAAAAACAACATGAACATTTCAAGTATTATCAATTTAGGTTAAAAAAAAAAAAAGATTAATTATGATAGAAGGCTTCAGTCATCCGTCCCTCGCCTCTTTTCACTCCCCAGACGAAGAGCTTCCCGAAGAAGGGGGAGGGTGAGGGTAGGGGAGGGAGCGTTATTCCCCTCCCCTCTGAAAACCGTTGGCGCCAACACCCACGGATTCCAACAAAGGACTTAACGAATGACGGCGAGGAGAGACCAGATTAGGGAGAAGTCTTTAATCACAAAGTTTCGAGATCGCTCAGATTGGTCCGGGACGATATATTAGCAAGGAAATAAGCATCGGATGCGTTATCAGCTAATGGGTTCACAAAATAGATTAATATTAAATTAAAAATACTTTGCTTTCAACACGAACCTAGCAAATTAGTTTAGTACAGCTAAAAGGACCACTACATCTATGTTGTGTTCAAAACAACAAACTTTATTCCAAAAAATAAATATGTATTGACTTTCCCACAAACAGATCTGAATTGTTTTTATTTTATAAAAAAAAACCTGCATCGTGTTACAATTAATACATAAATTCGGTATATAAAAAAAAAAAACAGACGGGAGGTTCTCCCCTTTTGTTTCCCCTAAGACGACCAGAAAAACAAGCTTTTTATTTGTAAAGTTGCATTATATTTCGTAAGTCCATCGCAAAGTAATAATAATAATAATAACAACAGACAGAGAAGCCATTATATCATTCAAAGCATTAATGACCAACCGTAGTTTTCAGTGGGTTTCAGCTTAAAACTGTGTTCGTTCACTCGTTCGTTTTACATTATCCTGCCTTACGTGGCAAGGGCTCTTGCGTTGGCAGCCCATAAGCTAAAGCTGAAACTGCACAACCACGGGGCAAGGTGGAGCAACAGATTAAATACCCAATTCATTAAACTTTTGAACACCAACATACAATATATCAAATGAATAGAACCCTCCCCCCCAAAAGAAAAAATTACACTAAAATACATTATGGGGAGTGAATCGAATTTCCGAATATTTGTATGTGGAAAAAAACCCTTCGAGTAGTTTTGACTTTTAATGGAAAAATGCTAAGGTCGTTTTTTTTTAAAGAAGGATGTTGTTACTGTATCTTATAATTATATAAAATGAAAGAGAATTCACATAGCTGGCATCATATTAATATCCTTAACCAACCAACTATGCTTATTGTCGTATCAATTATGAGAGAGAGAGAGAGAGAGAGAGAGAGAGAGAGAGAGAGAGAGAGAGAGAGAGAGAGAGAGAGAGAGAGAGATTTTCAGAGTATTCAAGCTTTTAATTCTTCCGCGTACCGGTAAATATAAATGAAGAGATAACCATGTCACATAATGTATGAATAAATTATGTAAGATACAAAGGCGATGGCAATTAATCTTGATGCTAACACATAATTATATATATATATATATATATATATATATATATATATATATATATATATATATATATATTATATATATATATATATATATATATATATATATATATATATATATATATATATTATATATATAATATATATATATATATATATATATATATATATATATATATATATATATATATATATATTATATATATATATATATATATATATATATATATATATATATATATATATACATATATATATACATATATATATATATATATATATATACATTAGACATGCATAGTTTGTGTACGCCTATAATATAAGGCGCGGGGTCGGAGTTATATGACAAGAAGAGCAAGAACGAAGCATTTTCTAAAAGGAAAACAATATTTCACAAGCATTAGATGTAAAAAAATGAAACCCACCCACTTAAGTAAAGTTTTAGCTGGTTCAAAGTACATAAGTCCGGTAGATGAAGTAATGAAATACAAATGGACATGAAAAATCAAAGAGAAGATCGAGTTTACCGGTTTCCAATTGACTAAGGAATATTAATAGGCTACATATAACCCTAATTAGGTCGAAATCCCACTGACAATCCCCCCCCCCCCAACTATTAACATATAAGTATCAATATTAACATACGGGTTTGTATACGTAGCCAATTAGGCTGAACATTAACCGCTAAACATGTTTGCCCTTAGATACAACTCGCTAATGTTTTCTGACCTCGACTTCACATTCAAGTAATGCCTTTATTTACTAATTAATGTGGAAGGGTAAACATTGTTTTGTTACATATAACATATAAAACATGGATATATATGTAAACAGGATCCAGTCTGGTGTAGACCTAATCTGAGCACATCGGTTGGAAATGTCAACTCTACGTCATTGTAACCTAAACTAAACCACAGTACAGTTACGCTTTGGAATTTGTTTCCGAAAGATATTTTTTTTTTTTTATAAAACACATGGTTGTATATCTGAAAAGGGTTTATTCACTTTAGCCAGGGCAGGTCATTTCTTAATATCCTCATTAAATTGTAAACGATATTCTAAAGAAACTGAATAATGCAATTGAATAGTATTCTAAATAAAATGAATAGTGCTCTCAAACCATGAAACCGAGAAATAACTAACTCAAAAGGGTCATAATGATAATAAGACAATCTAACCTAAATAATCATTAACATCAGGTACTCACCTTCCCCTTACAGCTCGGCGAGTCTCCCCTCTTCGGTCTGTATCGGTGTGGACCACGGTCCAGGCAAAGGTATCTTAAACGTGGTGTGGACCAAGTCCTTCGTATGGACGAGGTGTCACCGTTACGCAATTTGGAGGACCATTACGGGCAATCGGGTATATCTAGACTTACTGTGCAAATTTCTAAACTTAGATAACAAAATCGACTAAACTTACTTCAAATATATAAACAGTAAGACAACTTATTTCTATAAAAGCAATTTTAATGTATATTCCGACCGATACATTTAATGTTATCGAATGATTAAACTTTTAAATAATTACTATAATTACTCTTAAAGGATCAACATCACGATAACCAAAACCTGATGTTAGATACTATATAAATAATTAAATCAAACTAATTACAATCCTACAATATAGGCTTAATCTAGTGTAATCTGAAGAGCTAACGGCCGCACAGCCGGTGCTGATTAGCGTCATATATTCAAATATATAATAAACGTATGAACATTTTAATTCAATACAAGAATGAAAGCAACAAAATATATTTACGTTAGCGCTAAACTTCTAACGCAACAGGTTCAATAGAATATTATTATTTTTGAAGAGCAAACGCGCGCATGACACTTCACTATCACTTCTCATAGTCTACTGACTTGGTTTCTATAGTAACTGCTCTTTTAACGTTGTTATGAAATTCGTTTTCAAACTGTTTCATGGGGTTAACGATGTTGTTGACTTTTACAACGATTGTTCGGCAGTTACCGGCAAAATGATTGTTGCAGATGTATTATAATTATTTTTAGTATTATTATTATTTTTGTTGTTGTACTAATGAAGCTACCGTCCAAGTTGGAAAAGTATAATGCTCTAAGCTCAAGGGGTCCAACAACGAAAAATAGCCCAGCGAGGAAAGGAAATAGAGAAATAAATAAACAATGTTACTGATCTTAAGATATTTCTCATTCTTTATTCATTAATTCGCATATAGTTTGTTAATGGTTATTTGTTTTCCTCTTCCTGACCTAGGTTTCCATGCTTATAGTATCGTTCTTTACGAAATAGTGTTGTAGCTTAGTTAATAATAATAATAATAATAATAATAATAATAATAATAATAATAATAATAATAATACAAAAAACTAAAGAAAATAAAGAATAATATAAAGTATACTAAAAACTTATACAAATTTATTGTATTTCACACTTATGGGGTTGTAATAATTGTAATTTCATGTTTATATCTAAGCTTCTTTTTCTTTTTGACTCTCTCTCTCTCTCTCTCTCTCTCTCTCTCTCTCTCTCTCTCTCTCTCATCATCATCATGACATACTAGTCCATTGCAGGACAAAGGTTTTAGACATGCCATTTCACTTCCATCTGTTTATATATGTGGATACATACATACATACATACGCACACACACACACAGACACACTCAACGTTAAGCCACTTCCCCTAACGGGTTCATCAATGAACAACAACAGCTGAACTGAAGATGAACATGTGCAGAAAGGATTTCACGATAGGAACTTCCATAAACTACATGTACACAAATAAGAATCATCAGTGGCACGTCGGACCCAATTACACACTGTGCATAGTTCACCATGCAAAGTTTCATGCCTATTGTACTTTCTGGACACACAAACAAGCTCTCTCTCTCTCTCTCTCTCTCTCTTTACAGAAGTTATCAGTCAGGTTTTCATTAACTGGATGATGTTACTAGCGTCATTATGTGCATTACTGCTTGAAATGTTTCAAGAGATATGTGCCGTTAGTGACTGTCTTTCCAGAGAGAGAGAGAGAGAGAGAGAGAGAGAGAGAGAGAGAGAGAGAGAGAGAGAGAGTTGGCTAAACGAAACTAAGAATACGTTAAAAGATTCTTAAAAGAAAGATTTATTTTGCAAGCTCCTCTTCCTATCCCTGAGTAAAACAGGACTGGCTGTTTGATCCGCAAGACGACATAAACTTAACTCATTGCCAACAGCTCTGATTAGTCCTGGACGATATGTTAGCAAGGAATTAACTATCTGTGCGTTATCAGATAGTGGGTGTACAAAATGGATTAATATTGAATCAAAATGACTATGCTTAGAACACAACCCTAGCAAAGCAGTTGAGGCAAAGCTGAAAGGATACTGTTAGACCTATGCTGTGTTCCCAAAAACAAACTATTCCACAAAATCAAACCTTTACGGTATTGACTTGCACAAACCTGCCTAAGCAGCTTGGAAGAGCCAAAGAGATACAGTTAGACCTATGTTATGTTCAAAACAAACTATTCCACAACATGAAACATTTACGGTGTTGACTTTCCCACAATTAGATGATTATGTTCTATTGAATAAAAACCTATATTATGATACAATTAGATCTAAATTTTGGTAAAACCAATTGACAGGAAGTTCTCTCATTTTGTTTCCTCTGAGAAGACCAGTAAAACTCGCCTTTTATTAGTAAAGTTCATAACCGATATATCTCGCAAGTCCATCGCAAAGTAGTAGTAGTAATAATAATAATAATAATAATAATAATAATAATAATAATAATAATAGGGATTATTTCATTTCGACTGAGGACAGCCATGCCATCTTATCCTCTAAGTCTAAAACATTTATGACAACCATAGTTCTCAGCTTAAAACTGCGTTCGTTCGTTTTACATTGTCCTGCCTTGCTTGGCAATTTCTCTTGTGTTGGCAGATCGTAAGCTAAAACTGAAACTGCACAACCACGGGGCAAGGAGGAACAAAGGATTAAATACCGCATTCACAAAGCTTTTGGACACCAACATACAATATAGCAAGTGAATTGAATTCTCCTCCCCCCAAATGTACTCTAAATTACATTATAGGGAGTGAATCGAATTCACAAATTCTTTTAATTAAGTGGAAAAAGATAATCGTTCAACGATTTTTTTTCTTTTAATGGAGAAGAGCGGAGGTCAGGTTTTTTTTCTTTTTTGGTTTTAAAGAAAAGCATGGGTATCTTATATAAAACTGAAAGAGAACTAACAGAGCTGGCAACCCATTAATAGCCTTAAGTAATCAACTCTATATATACATTATATATATATATATATATATATATATATATATATATATATATATATATATATATATATATATATATATACATTATATATATATATATATATATATATATATATATATATATATATATATATATATATATATAAATATATAATGCATGGTTTGTGTACGCCTATAAGGCACGGGGCACGGATAGAGTTCACCGGTTTATGTACGGTGGCATCACGAATTCTGTTTGGTTGAACTTGACTGTGTTGACATGTCAGTTCCGAGTCGTTTAGTGAGGAAACCGAGTTATTTTCTTTTTATAACAGCTTCTCCCTTCTACATATCTTGCTAATTATTGCTTTCCCAGAATTCAAATAACCACATAATTACTTTGCAAGCAGATGAAAACTGCAAGATTGCATTATTTTGGAGTAAATGGAGAGCGTGGTGTTGTAAACTATTATCATATTAACAAGCGGGTTTGTATATGTAGCCAATTAGGCTGACCCCCTCTATATTGGCCTTGGGCTGACCATTAACCGCTAAACATGTTTAAACAACGATACGACTCGGCTAATGTTTCCTGACCTAGACCTTACATTCAAGTACTGCCTTTAATTACTAATTAATGTGGAAGGGTAAACATTGTTTTGTTACCTATAAAATATAAAGCATGGACATACAAATAAACAGGATCTAATCTCGCGTAGGCCTAGTCTCAGCACAGCGGTTGGAAATGGCATTTTAGCATCATTGTCAACCCAACAAATCAGTTTTATTACGCTTTGGAATTTGTTTCATAAAGACATTTAATTCCTATATATATACTATATAGGTATAGATCGGGAAACGGTTTATTCATAATATTAGTCAGGGGTGGTTATTTTGTAATATCCCACAAGAATCTAAACAATATTATTCTTAAGAAATTGAATTGTGCAATTAATATTGCTCCCTAACCATGGTACAGAGAAATAACTTACTCAAATAAGTCATAATGATAATAAGACAATTTCACCTAAATAATCATTCTACATCAGGTACTCACCTCCCGCTTCCACCTAGACAAGTCTCCCCTCTTAGGTCTGAGTGGACAAGTCCTTGGTATGGACGAGGTGTCACCTTTACACGATTCGGAGGACCGTTACGGGCAATCAATTATATTCAGACAATGCAAAATTGTAAATTTAGATAACGACAGACTAAACTTATTTCTGTTATATAAACAGCGTAAAAAAAATCTTTTCAAGCAATTTTACTGTATATTCCGAACGATACATTTAATGTTACTTTTAACACTATACTTACTCTTAAAAATTAACGTCGCAATAACCAAACATTGATGCTATATACTATACAAATAATCAAATTAAACGAATGGCAATCTTACAACAGACTAGGTTTACAAGAGCACATTTAACCTGAAGAGCTAACGGGGGAACAGCCGGTGCTGATTAGCGTCATAGGCCTATATATAGCTAAACTATGAAAATTTTCATTTATTACTAGAAAGAGAGCAACATGAAAATAAATAAGCTTACACTAAACTTCTAACACATATAAGTGCAATAGAATGTTATTATTCTTGAAGAGCAACCGCGCGAACAACAGTTCACTATCACTTCTCATAGTCTACTAACTTGATTTCTATTTTGTAACTGCTCTTTTAAAGTTATGAAATTGTCTTCAAACCGTCTCATCGGGTTAACGATGCTGTTGACTTTTTCAGCGGTTGTTCGGCAGTTATCGCAAAAATGACTGTTACAGATCTATTATGACTCACTATTATTATCATTGTTATTATTATTACTATTATTATTATTCTTATTATTGTTGTTGTTGTACTAGCGAAGCTACCATCCTAGTTGGAAAAGCAGAAGGCTATAAGCCCAAAGGCTCCAACAGACAAAAATAGCCCAGTGAGGCAAGAAAATAAGGGAATAAACGTTGTTACTAATCTTCAGATATTTTTCATTCTTTATTCATTACTTTGAATATAGTTTGTTTATTGTTACTTCTTTTCCACACACCTAGTTTCCCTCTCTCTCTCTCTCTCTCTCTCTCTCTCTCTCTCTCTCTCTCTCTCTCTCTCTCTCTCTCTCAAATCAGAATGTATAACACAGGTTTTCATTAACTGGATGAGGCTGTTAGCGACACACATTACTGCTTGAGAGGTTTCATGAGATATGTGCCATTATTGACGTCACTCCAGAGAGAGAGAGAGAGAGAGAGAGAGAGAGAGAGAGAGAGAGAGATTGGTTAAATAAAACTCAGAATAAGTATAAAAAGTTTTAAAAGATAGAGGATATTTTTGCTGAAAGCTCCTCTTTCCACCTCTGAGTAAAACAGGACTGGCTGTTCGATCAGGAGGACAATATTAACTTCACTCATTCAAATCGCTGAGATTGGTCCTACACTATATGTTATCAAAGAAATAAGCATCTGTGCTGTATAGGTAGTGTGCACAAAACTGATTAATAAAAAAAAAATGCTTCGAACACAAACATGGCAAAGCAGTTTAGCACAGCTAAAAGGACACGGTTAGTCCTATGGTGTTCACAACAAACTATTCCACAAAATAAACCTATATTGACTTTCCCACAATTAGATCTGGATTGTGTTCTATGTAATGAAAACCTACATTGTGTTACAATTTGACCTAAATTTGGTACAAAACCATTGACGGTAGGTTGACTTCTTTTGTTTCCTCTTTCAACTGAGGTAAACCAGGGAAGGAATTTTATCATTCATAGTATTTATGACCAACTATAATTTTTAAGCTAAAACTGCACAATCCCGGGGTAAGGTGAACGACATATTGAATACGAAATTCATTAAATTTTTGGACACTAACATACAATACAGCAAGTCAATGGAATTTCCGAAAAAAAATCCACTAAAATACTATATAGAGTGAATAGAATTTTAGAAAATATTTGTGGAAAAAAGAAAATCGTTCTAGGATTTTTATCTTTTAATGAATACAAGCCGAGGTGAGCTTTTGTATTCTTTTTTTTTTTTTTAGATGGATGTAGGTATCTTATAATTATAAAACAAAGAGAACTGATTGAGCTGGCAACCCATTGACAGCCTTAACTAACCAACTATGCTTATTGACGTAACAAAAGAGAGAGAGAGAGAGAGAGAGAGAGAGAGAGAGAGAGAGAGAGAGAGAGTAGGTTTCAGTTTTCAAGCTGATAAGTCTTCCACAGGTAACGGTAAATATAAATGAAGGCATATAACCAGACCACCAATAAATGTCCGAATAAATCATTTAAAATACAAAGACAACAGCAATTAATTTTTATACTGCACACACTATCTATTACACATACATAGTTTTTTTAGGCCTATAATATAAGGGGCGGGGCTAGGAGTTATATAGTAAGGAAAACAGGAGCGAGATGGCAGCATTTTCTAAAAAGGAAAATGAAATTCCACTAACAGAATTAGGAAAATGAAGTCCAATCATTTGGGTAAAATTTAGCTTGCTTTAAGAACAAATGTCCCATAGTTAAGGTAATAAAATACGAATGGGCATAAAAAATCAAGCAAAATCAAAGAGATCGAGTTTAACGGTTTGCTTTTGACTTATTAATAGGCTACATATAACCCTAATTAGGTCGGAATCCATTCTGACAATCTCTACTATTAACACATCTATGTCAATATTAAGACAATTCCTACTATTAACATATGAATATTAATATTAAGACAATCTCTACTATTACCATATGAATATCAATATTAACAAGCCGGTTTAATACGTAGCCAATTAGGCTGAACATTAACCGCTAAATATGTCTACCGTACTATATGATCGGCTAATGTTTCCTGGCCTTGACCTTACATTCAAGTACTGAGTTTAATTGCTAATTAATGTGAAAGGGTAAACATTGTTTCGTTACATATAACATTGATATATAAATGAACAGAATCCAATCTCGTGTAGGCCTAGTCTGAGCAAATGTCAAGTACGTATTATTGTAAGCTTAACCAAACCACAGTATAGTTAAGCTTTGGAATTTGTTTCAGGAAGATTTTTTTTTCTAAAACATTTAGTTGTATATCCGTATATTCCTAATAACCCCATTATATTGTAAACAATATTATTCTAAAGAAAATGAACAATGCAATTGAATAGTAAATAGTACTCTAAATAAAATGAATCATGCTTTCAGATCATGGTACACAGAAATAACTAACTCGAATAAGTCATAATGATAATAAGACAATTTACCCTAATAAGCATTTAACATCGGGTACTCACCTTCCGCTTACAGCTCGGCAAATCTCCCCTCTTCGGTCTGTGTCGGTGTGGACCACGGTCCAAGCAAAGCTATCTTAAACGTGGTGTGGACCAGGTCCTGGGTATGGACGAGGTGTCACCGTTACGCCATTTGGAGGACCGTTACGGGAAATCGGTTACAATGCATTTGTAAATTTATATATGATAAGGAAATCCACTTAATTTACTTCCGATATATAAACACAATAGAACAAGTTATTTCTTCTAAAGCAATTTTGCTGTATATTCTGACCGATACGTTTAGTGTTACCGAATGAATAAACTTAAATAATTGCTATATTAAACTTTTAAATAATTGCCATAGGCTACTTAGTCTTGAAAATTAACATTACACTGACCAAACCTTGATGCTAGATAATAAGCAAATAATTAAATTAAACGAATGGCAACTTGCAATAGACTAAGTTTACAAGAACATGTATAATGTGAAGAGCTAACGGGTGCACAGCCGGTGCTGATTAGCGTCATAGGCTTATATTCAAATATATAGAGAAACTATGAAAATTTTAATTTATAACCAGAAAGAAAGCAACATATAAATGAATAACCTTACACTAAACTTCTAACACTTAGTAGGTGTAATGGAATGTTATTATTCTTGAAGAGCAAACGCGCGCACAACAGTTCACTATCACTTCTCATAGTCTACTAACTTGGTTACTAAGTAACAGCTCTTTTAATGTTGCTATGAAGTTGGAATTCAAACCAACGACGCTGTTGACTTCTTCAACGGTTGTTCGGCAGTTATCGACAAAATGTCTGTTATAGTTCTATTATTATTATTATTATTATTGTTGTTGTTGTTGTTGTTGTACTAGCCAAGCTACAGCCCTAGTTGGAAAAGCAGAATGCTATACGCCCAAGGGCTCTAACAGGGAAAAAATAGCTCAGTGAGGAAAGGAAATAAGGAAACATATAACCGTTGTTACTGATCTTAAGGTATATTTATGCTTTATTCATTAATTTGCATATAGTTTGTTTACTGTTATTTATTCTCCTCACTGAGCTAGTTTTTCCTGTTTATAGCATCCTGGTTTCCGAACTGGTGTTGTAGCTTAGATGATAATAATAATAATAATAATAATAACATAAACAGAGAATATTTATGCAAAGTATACTAAAACCTTGTCAATTTTATTGTATTTCATACTTTAGGGTGTTATCCTCCCTGTACTTTCATGTTTATATCTAGGCCTATTTTTCTTTTTGACACTCAGTCTCTCTCTCATATATGTATATATACATGTATGTTTATATATATATATATATATATATATATATATATATATATATATATATATATATACATATATATATATATATATATATATATATATATATCAACGTTATGCCCCTTCCCCTAACAGGTTCATCAATGAAGAACAACAGCTGAACTGGGGATGAACATGTTCAGAATGGCTTCCACGATAGGAACTGCACGTCCACACAGAATATTCATCAGTAGTGCATCGGACCCCTTACACATTGTGCATAGTTCACCGCTAGGTCTCCTGTCATTGTACGGTCTGGACACACACACATCAGAATGTATCACTCAGGTTTTCATTAGTTGGATGAGGTTGTTAGTGACACATTACTGCTTGAGATGTTTCATGAGATATGTGCCGATAATAACTGTAGCTAAACAAAGAAAGAGAGAGAGAGAGAGGGGGGGGGGGGATAAAACTCAGAATAAGATAGCAGATATTTTTTCTATAAGTTCCTCTTCCTATCACTGAGTAAAAGAGGACTGGCCGTTTAATCAACAAGACAATGTTAACTTCACTCATTGCCAACCACTAAGATTGGTCCTAGACGATATATTATCAAGGAAATAAGCATCCGTGCTGTATCAGCTAATATGTGCATAAAACAGATAATTATTGAATAAAAATGACTTTGCTTCGAACACAAACCTAACAAATTAGTTTAATAGACCCAAAGGACCATTAGTCCTATACTGTTTGAAACAATTAGACCTATGTTGTGTTCAAAGCAACAAACTTTATTCTACAAAATCAAATCTGGATGGGTGATCTGCAGATAGTAATGGTAAATAAAATGCGTTAGCATCCTTGAGGCAAATTGTACGGCCAGCAACTTTACCTCCAAAAGCTTGATGAAAATACCAAGCTTCCGCCGATCAGTCGACCCAGTAAAGATTGAGTACCAGCGTTAGATGGGATAATTATTTATGACCTAAATTTTCTTATGCAAAGTTTGTTTATATATATATATATATATATATATATATATATATATATATATATATATATATATATATATATACTGTATATATTATATATGTATATGAATATATACATTTACATATATATATATATATATATATATATATATATATATATATATATATATATATATATATATATATATATATATATATATAGATTTCAAGCTGACACACGGTCTGTAAGGTTGTGAAGATTTCGAGACTGATACAGTTTGAATAAAAATCTTATAAGCACAATTCTCGAAGTAAAATAGACAGAACTAGAGAGAGGATTGAACGATATCAAATATAGTCGTTAACGTTTTTCACTAACAAACACCAGGATAGAATCACAATTAAAAGCAGCTCTAAATAGTTCTGACGCCACAATAATGTCTGAAAAGTAGCTGAAAACATTCTAAAAAAAATCTAAAAGTAGAAATACATGGCCACTGCTGAGCAATGGTAATTCAGTTATTATTATTATTATTATTATCATTATTATTATTACTTGCTAAGCTATAATCCTAGTTGGAAAAGTAGGAAGCTATAAGCCTAGAGGCTCCAAGAGGGAAAATAGCCCAGTGAGGAAGGGGAACAAGGAAAAATAAAATATTTTAAGAACAGCAACAACACCAAAATAAATATTTCCTATATAAACTATAAAATCTTTAGCAAAAAAACAAGAGGAAGAGACGTAAAATAAAATAGTGTGCCCGAGTGGAACCTCAAGCAACTTAGTTGCAAGTTGACTAAGCTGTGTATGGTAGTTTTGCTTGAGAAAGACGAACAAGTATTTTAATTAACAATAATTGTTCATTTTCTTGATCAGAGGAGCAGGCAACGTAAAAATAAAAAAAAAAAAATAAAAAACAACTATCGGTGTGCAAAGGGTTCAATCCTTACCGTTAACATTCAATGCTCTTGTTTTCTTTCCTCACTGGGCTTATAGCATCTTTCTTTTCCAACTAGGGTTGTAGCTTGGCTAGTGATAATAATAATAATAATAATAATAATAATAATAATAATAATAATAATAAAAGGTCCGATCCACTTACTGATTCGTAACTTTAGTCACCACTCTTTTACTATCTTTCGTTTCTTAGTCGCATACTTAGCACCGATATTTCATATGAATATCTACACGAGAAAACAATGCAATAGTATACATGAAGAAAGGTGTATGGAAAGATCATATGTCTCTCTGGGGTTGGGGTGGGGTGGGGGGGGGGGGGGGTATCATGTACCTGGATATAAGAGGGTGACACACGAAACATCTGTTTGAGAAGTTTATAAATTGAAAGAAAATTGGTCATTGATAATTCATAAAAACTGTAATTGTTAAAAAAAAAAGAAATTTTATGTTGAAAGATTTACCACTTGGCTATATTGTACAGATGAATCTGTGATAAATTCATTACGAAAATGTCATCTACTATGTTATTGTTATTACTTGTTAAAGCTACAACCCTAGTTGGGAAAGCAGGATGATATAAGCCTAAGGGCTCCAACAGGAAAAAATAGCCCAGTGAGGAAAGGAAATAAGGAAATAAACAAACTGCAAGGGAATTAATGAAGAATTACAATAAAATATCTTAAGAGCATTAACATAAAGATAAATCTTACATATATATACCTGTAAAAACTTTAAAGAATAAGAGGAAGAGAAATAAGATAATTGTAGGATTAAAGTAACCTGCACCTTTTATAAGTTCCTTTAGTTTTAGGTAATATATCACTGAAAAAAAAAAAACGTGCAATTAGTGACGTATGTACGCTGTTAAAAAAATCGTAATTTTAATCGGAAATTCTCCGTAAAATTATACAGTTCTCAACCGCATTTCAGTAAAATACAGACGACCGTAATTTTACCCTACTTTGTTATCATCTTTTATGGTTTGGTGACCGCAATATCACTCCTTTACGTCAATATATCTGTCTTTAAAACGGTAAAAATCCTAGAATAAATGTTGCCAGACATGTACCGTTTTTTAATGTAGATTTTTAACTGTGTACGTGCGCAATAGGTTGTATTTACATTCGTATCTAAGCTTTACCATCGAGTATGTAAAAGTTAGATTAAACCCCTACCACGTAGAAACACAGAAACGAAATGGGACAAATCTGAGACTTGGAAAAGGGGAGATAATCCCTGCTGGAAGATTGCCAGAACAAATAAAAAAACCGGTTGATGGCTCGTCAGCGATATCCATTGGAGTTGGGTTTTTAGGTTTTTATTCATAAGGCCCGACATTAGTTTCCCTTGATTGGAAAAAGGCCAAGAAAAGAAAAAGAACGGAATAAAAAAAAAAAAAAAAAAAAAAAAAGAGACGAGAATCGAAAGTCTTGATAGACTCCTATGTTTCACATTAAAGTTCGAAATAAGAATCTCCTTTTGGATGAGGATGAGGAAGTAAAAGTTGAGATTGAGCGGGGAAAAATAGATGTTGCAACGATTCAAGACATATTTGGGGTATTTGTAAGTATTTTGGATGCAGTGAATTGCCTTAGACTATCTGAAGAAACATAGCTGATAAATCTTTCTCATTTGGATGGGTAGATTGTGTATTTGTTCAGTATATCTATAGTATATAAAAATAAATAGTATTCTGGTAAGAATGTCTTTAAAATGGGAAGGATGTCAATAAAAAGGATAAGGATGACGATGTCAATAAAATGGTGAGGGTGTCAATAAAAATGGCAAGGATGTCAATAAAATGGTGAGGATGTCAATAAAAATGGCAAGGAGGTCAATAGAAATGGTAAGGATGTTAATAAAATGGCAAGGATGTCGATAAAATAGTGAGGGTGTCAATAAAAATGGTAAAGATGTCAATGAAATGGTTAGGGTGTCAATAAAAATTGTAAAGATGTCATTAAAATAGTGAGGGTGTCAATAAAAATGGTAAAGATGTCAATAAAATGGTGATGATGTCAATAAAAATGGTAAAGATGTCAATGAAATGGTGAGGGTGTCAATAAAAATGGTAAAGATATCATTAAAATAGTGAGGGTGTCAATAAAAATGGTAAAGATGTCAATAAAATGGTGAGGGTGTTAATAAAAATGGTAAGGATGTTAATAAAATGGTGAGGATGTCAATAAAAATGGTAAAGATGTCAATAAAATGGTGAGGGTGTCAGTAAAAATGCTAAGGATGTTAATAAAATGGTGAGGGTGTCAATAAAAATGGTAAAGATGTCAATAAAATGGTGAGGGTGTCAATAAAAATGGTAAAGATGTCAATAAAATAGTGAGGGTGTCAGTAAAAATGGTAAGGATGACAATGAAATAGTGAGGGTGTCAATAAAAATGGCAAGGATGTCAATAAAATGGTGAGGATGCCAATAATAATGGTAAAGATTTCAATAAAATGGTGAGGGTGTCAGTAAAAATGGTAAGGATGTCAATAAAACGGTGGGGATGTCAATGATAATGGTAAGGATGTCAATAAATGGTGAAGATATCAATGAAATAAGATGAAAAATAAGGAGAGCATAGTTAAAGATAAAATGGGCGAGAAGGTGAAAAAGCATTTAAGGGGAAATTATTGTTTTATAAGGAAGTAAATTGGAAAGAAAAAGGTTAATGAGAAAACGGATATCAGATTATAAAATGAAAATACGATGCTGCCAAAAGTGACCGCAAACTTGAAGCGATCAAGTATGTAAATTAATTTAATTTCATGAATGTGGAAGATATAAGAGAGGGACCCCGTGTACAATGCTATAGTGAATATGGTTAGTATAACTTTGATAATGTTTATGAAAATTTAGAGCTTAAAAAGGAAAATGTTAATTGCGGTTCATAAAGTTACAAGTGATATGCTCTAGTACGGTGGGGGAAGTATGACTGAGTGACTAACCAGGATGTTTAAGGTATCCCTTGACGAGGGAAAGAATCCAAGTGAATAGAAAGGAAGAAAGTTTTTTTTTTTTTTTTTTTTTTTTTTTTTTTTTTTTTTTTTTTTATAAGGGCATAGTGATAAAGGAAACTGTAAGAATTGTACGGTCATAACAATATTCTACATACGGAGAGGTTGGGGGGGGGGGGGGAGGTGGTTGGTGCATGGCATGTAACAGAGGGATTCATAGAAGAACCGTGTGAGTTTAGACTAGGAAGAGGATTAGTGAATCAAGAGTCTACCAACAAAAAGTTACGTGTAAAATTTGGAAGTAAAGGGAAAGTATGTGGCATATAACAACAACAACAACAAATTCAACCGCTTTCAGTCCACTGCAGGACAAAGGCCTCAGACATGTCCTTAATCATGACTGGGGTTTGGCCACTTTTTATAAGCACGCGTGGCCACTGCGGATTGGTGATGGTGAGAGCAAGATGGTATAAGATAGGCTGGGAGACTCTACTCTGATGGCTCACAGCAAACCAAGCTAGTATGGGTTGCCATGACTAGTACAGTTTTGCTGATCATTGGGATACACAAACCCTTCACCAAGTAATCGAAGGAGAAGGAATGGTGGAATGTACTGATGATGTAATAGTACACACAAGATAAGTATTAAAAAGAAATCAAGCTGTTATAATGGACTCACATTGTGTATTAACCCTTTCACTGCCAGTGGTGAAGTTAATGAAACTTATGATGTAGCAAAATCTTTCAAGACCAAACAAACCTTTCTATTGAATACCAACTTTCTATAGTTTGCAAGATTTTAAAAGAGAGTTTAATTTTTCAAATTTTAACTAAGTCAGTGAAAGGGTTAAGATAAGGTATATGATAGTTTCTGGTAAGTGTAAAAGCAGCGATGGGATAATGAGGTGTGACCATGAGCTTTATTAGTGATCTTCATTGCTACAAAAGGATAAACAAGCTTTTTTTTTTTTTTTTTTTTTTATTTATGACCTTTTCTCGGGTCAGTGAACTCCACAGGACTCTCTTCCTTGCAGTTGGCTTTTTTTGGGGATCTCGCTCAAAGGAAGGTTTACTAAAACTTCTGGTTTTCCGTCATGAGGATTGCATGATGGCGAGTGACCAAAACATTATTATAACGTTCTTTGGTTTACGCACACAAAGGGATATTCGCAGAGTAACCAAACTCAATAATATGTTTATGAGATACTATATATATATATATATATATATATATATATTATATATAGGCCCTTTGGGTCAAAGCCGTAGATGATGATGATATATAAGTATGTACATACTGTATATATATATATATATATATATGTGTGTGTGTGTGTGTGTGTGTGATATATATATATATATATATGTGTGTGTGTGTGTGTGTATACATATGCGCCTATATTGTACACATGAATATACACTCACATACAAACATATACATATACATATCTAATCCCTTTCTGAATGGTGATACCTTAACGTGGTGAAAGGGTTTGTGTATCGCCGTGCTCAGCAAAGCTGTAATAGTCAGGGCCATCCATACTAGGTTGGTTTACTGGGTGATCAAACTTAAGTCTACCGCCATCAGCAATTTACAGTGGCTTGCGTGATAATGAAAATGGCAAAACCCCAGACATGACTATGGACAAGTCGGAGGCTTTTGTCCTGTAGTGGACTAGAAACAGCTGCGTTTGTTGTTTTTGTATATATAGACAAAAGTAGGCTACCTGTCGTTCTAAATTTGGAGATATTATGAAAAAGAAAACGAACAGTGAGAAAAAAGAAGCCCTTGACTGAATTGAATCTTTTATATCTATTTTTTCTAATGCTATTTACAGTATATACATAAATGAAAGAACGATACCCTTTTTATTTGCAAGTTCATTTTTAACATCCATTGCAAGAATGACATCAACCTAAAAGCAATTCTTAATTGCAAAATATTAGCATCTTTTATAGAGTTCACGAGTATATTTTAATAAAGAGCCAAAACAAAAGCGAAGAAAAATTAACATTGTCGCTTATAAAAGTAACAAGCCATGTCAGCGGACTTTGAATAGCTTGCCTCCTCTTCATGAAATAAAAGACAACGTTCTGAGCTCCCTTCTCAACAACAACCTCCTCGCCCTCTCCCTCCCCCTCCCTCCCCCCTCCCATCTATTCTCACTCCCTGACCCCGAAAAAAACTATTTGCTTGGAGACACCGAAGTTAATTACTCCACGGTATAATGAAATCTCCAAAGTAAAGACATGGTGAGAAGGATGAGGCAAGCACCAACGGGAAGATCCCTGGCAGCTGCTGCCATCTGTTGCCGGAAATCTGAAGCTTTAGATTGTGTAGGTCTTGATATAAACTCTTGGCTATTTGGTTAAACAAAATTAAAGTTACCCTTAAAATTGTATTTTTGTAGGTAGCTGATGATGCCAAAGGTTTTTGCTTACAAAAAAAAACTATCTAGAATTAATATTTTCTATATTACAAAAACAGGTTATATAAGAATTATCTAAGTATTTTAGTGTATAAATTAGATGATTATTCCATTTTTCAACTTAAGATTTCACATTGATGCAATGAAAGAAATAAATGATCGAAATATTAACCTGAAATTTTAAACTAATCATATGAGGATTAGATTATTATTTCACTTATTCTATCCATGACAACCATTCAAGAATACAACCAAATATACAGTATACATCATTAAAGGATTTGATAATTATGTATGTGTAATTTTCATAAAGCAGATATTTGAATGGCACGTCAAATATATACACTACTAGTATTTTAATCTATTTGATAACAGCATTTAACTCTTATTTAAAAGCAAACTTTCTTGCTTGAGGGTACACTCGGGCACACTATTCTATCGCGTTTCTCTTCCTTTTGTTTTGTTAAAGTTTTCATAGTTTATATAGGAAATAATTGAATGTCATTGTTCTTGAAATATATTATTTTTCCTTGTTTCCTTTCCTCACTGGGCTATTTTCCCTGTTGGGGCCCCTGGGCTTATAGCATCGTGCTTTTCCAACTAAGGTCGTAGCTTAGCAAGTAATAATAATAATAATAATTTGTATAATGTCTTAGAGACTTGATAAAGCAGCACATGGTCATCGCCCACTCAAGACCAGGGGAGACCAGATAATGGCTGCAGGTGACTCAACCCACAGATTGCCAGTCTCCGACTTTTCCATTGAGCCATCATTATTTATAATGTTGATAATAGCACATCTCGTCTTTAACATGCATGGTGATGTATAGTAAGCTTAAAGGCTTTAAATTCCGCTCATAAATGGCAGAGGAAAAGGACAATGACAATATCCTAGCTAGCAGGACACTGTCCAAGAGACTGTCCATATATGATAATCATAAGCCCCCAAGCTCCTTCTTCATCCAAGTAAGGACAAGGGAGGGCCAGGCAATGGCTGCTGATGACTCAGCAGGTACACATATAGGCTCCTTCAAAACCTCCATCCTTAGCTCACAAGGATGGTGAGGTTGCAGACACTAGTAGAAACTATTGATCTTGAACGGAACTCGAACCCCAGTCCGGCATATTGCTACCTAGGGACGTTTACAATAGGCCACCATAACTGTAATATCATAAACACCTTTCTGACTGAGTGACTAACCAGGATGTTTAAGGTATCCCTTGACGAGGGAAAGATTCCACGCGAATAGAAAGGAAGCACAGTTGTTTCTTTGTATAAGGGCATAGTGATAAAGGAGACTGTAAGAACTGTATAATTATAACAATATTCCACTTACGTAGGATTCATACACTACATGGAATATTAATACAAAGACCCATCCAGCTGCCAACACCGCTCTCTCCCACACCTTCCTTAATCACACAGAACCTTAACTTGGCATAGCGAGATCCTTCAAGCGGATGCCATTTGTTATACTCAACATGCTAATGAATTATTGCATTTGCTTTCCC
>NC_090744.1:98953057-98998057 GCF_036898095.1 Palaemon carinicauda
GAACTCTAACCCAAGACAGTGGAAGATCATGGTACAGAAGCTATAGCACTACCCAAGAATAGAGAGCAATGGTTTGTTTTTGTAGTGTCCTTCTCCAAAAGAGTTGCTTGCCATAGCGAAAGAGTCTCTTCTACCCTTACCAAGAGGAAAGTATCCTCTGAACAATTGCATTGCAGTAGTTAACCCCTTGAGTTGTTTTAAGTCACTTGGCACTGAGCCAAACACAAGCAATTTCTTCATAGAATCCCGTTCAGAAAGATAAGAGCTGGTGAAGAGTAAAGGGGGCCTACTGCAGATGTACCCCTGGGGAGTTGCAGGGTGGTCTGGTGAGGACCTTAAGCAGTTTTAGGGGACCTGGTGTAGGCCCCCAAGTACCATAGTTCCAAGAGACCTGATGTGGACCCCAAAGTAGTTACCTGGACTGAAGAGAGACCTAAAAAAGTAGAAAGGCCTGTAAGGGAGAAGGGTGTTGACTAACGTGTAGGAACACAATAGTTTTAGGAACCCTAGTGTGGACTCCCAAATCAATGACTGGGCTAACATTACGAGATATGAGAATGGGTAAAATTTTTTTTATGTATATTACTACTACTGTCCTATATCATACGACAGCGTTCATAAACTCAGACCAAAGAGCGTCATGTTTTTCCCCTCCAAACCGAATTTCCTTTTTTTGCCGGAAATTTCGAGAGAATTCTCATCGTTATGTTTCTCCGGCGGCTTGATTCATCAAGGAGCAAGCCATGAATCCATTTAATTGCTGGGTAACCGAGTTTATGACTGGGGATTATTACAATCCTATCTCATTCGTCCGGAAGAGAGAGAGAGAGAGAGAGAGAGAGAGAGAGAGAGAGAGGTGCCACTGGAATTGGGTTTGTTATTCGGAAAGATAGAATTAGCTGCCGAGGGCTAAAAAGACACGCTGAGAGAGAGAGAGAGAGAGAGAGAGAGAGAGAGAGAGAGAGAGAGAGAGAGAGAGAGAGTTATGTGTGCCAAAGGACGACAATCGTAAATGATTATACGCCTTCCAATACGGGAAAAAATTAAAGATACTAAAACAAAGGACGCGGATGTAGTTAGCAGAGGAAATTGAGGTCGAGTAGACGCTATTGTTGGGTACAATATATATATATATGTATATATATATATACATATACATATACATATATGTATATATATATATATATATACATATACATATATATATATATATATATATTTACTGTATTTATATATATATATATATATATATATAAATATATATGTGTGTATATATACGCAATATATATACTGTATATATATGTTGTATATATATATATATATATATATACATATATATTTACATATATATATATATATATATATCACTTCAATTGAAAATAAAGGAAAAGGCAGCGATGAGATCATACCAAATTCGAAAGAAAAATTCTTATAAAAGAAAATGTGTTTTGTTACAGAATAGAATATATATTTCAGTACTAGATTATCAGGTCTTCCTACTAGATTTTTCCTAGAAGTAAGAGGCAGAACAAACAAGCAAACCTATTTTATTTATTTCCTTATTTCCTTTCCTCACTGGGTTATTTTCCTCTATTGAAGCCCTTAACTTATAGCATCCTGCTTTTCCATCTAAGGTTGTAGCTAGGCTAATAATAATAATAATAATATGGAGGAAAATACCAAGCAAAATTACCTTGAGAAAGTGAATTTAAACTTGTTTATTCAAGGTTATTATCTTTTATAACATAAAGGGCATTGTTGATAATTTTTTGTAATTTAAAGGGTCATACTACCTACTCTATATAAAGAATATATATATATACACACACACACACACACATATATATATATATATATATATCATCTCCTACGTTTACGCCTATTGACGCAAAGGGCCTTGGTTAGATTTCGCCAGTCGTCTCTATCTAGAGCTTTTAATTCAATATTTCTCCACTCATCATCTCCCACTTCACTCTTAATACAGTAGTTTTCAGTCATGTAGGCCTGGATCTTCTAACTGTTCTAGCGCCTTTTGGATGCCAGTTAAACGTTTGGTGAACTAATCTCTCTTGGGTAGTGCGAAGAGCATGTCCAAATCATCTCCATCTACCACTCACCAAGATCTCATCCACATATGGTACTCGAGTTATCTCTCTTATAGTTTCATTTCTAATCCTGTCATGCCATTCAACTCCCAATACTCTTCTGAGGGCTTTATTTTCCAATCTGCTTAATATGTAGGAGATTGTTTCATTGTCATACCATGACTCATGTCCATACTGTAACACAGATATCACTAAACTGGTATATAGTCTAATTTCTATATGTAATTTCAGGCGATTTAACTTCCAAATTTTACTTAAGCTAGCCATTGTCTGATTTGCTTTTTTCAATCTTTCACTAAAATCCAATTCTAATGACCCTGTATTGGAGATCATAGTTCCTAAATACTGTAATGACTTCACCTCATTAATTCTTTCTCCTTCCAATGATATTTCATCTTGCATTGCATATTCCGTCCTCATCATCTCTGACTTTCTTTTATTTATCTTGAGAAGATATATAATTACGCACACATATATATATATATATATATATATACATACATGACATACATACATATACCAAAGGCACTTCCCCCAATTTTGGGGGGGTAGCCGACATCAACAATGAAACAGAACAAAAAAGGGGACCTCTACTCTCTACGTTCCTCCAGCCTAACCAGGGACTCAGCCGAGTTCAGCTGGTACTGCTAGGGTGCCACAGCCAACCTCCCACATTATCCACCACAGATGAAGCTTCATAATGCTGAATCCCCTACTGCTGCTACCTCCGCGGTCATCTAAGGCACCGGAGGAAGCAGCAGGGCCTACCGGAACTGCGTCACAATCGCTCGCCATTCATTCCTATTTCTAGCATGCTCTCTTGCCTCTCTCACATCTATCCTCCTATCACCCAGAGCTTTCTTCACTCCATCCATCCACCCAAACCTTGGCCTTCCTCTTGTACTTCTCCCATCAACTCTTGCATTCATCACCTTCTTTAGCAGACAGCCATTTTCCATTCTCTCAACATGGCCAAACCACCTCAACACATTCATATCCACTCTAGCCGCTAACTCATTTCTTACACCCGTTCTCACCCTCACCACTTCGTTCCTAACCCTATCTACTCGAGATACACCAGCCATACTCCTTAGACACTTCATCTCAAACACATTCAATTTCTGGTCTCTCCATCACTTTCATTCCCCACAACTCCGATCCATACATCACAGTTGGTACAATCACTTTCTCATACAGAACTCTCTTTACATTCATGCCCAACCCTCTATTTTTTACTACTCCCTTAACTGCCCCCAACACTTTGCAACCTTCATTCACTCTCTGACGTACATCTGCTTCCATATATATATATATATATATATATACATATATATATGTGTTTGTGTGTGTGTGTGCTTGTGTATATATAGGAATTAACATTATCACTAGCCAAGCAACCGCCGTAGTTGGAGAACTCTTCAAGGTCAAGGCCCCTAATAGGGAAAGTAATATTGAAATAATGAAAATGGAATATAATAGATAAATAAACATATAACAATGTTAAACAGATAAGTAATATAAACCATAAAGCCTGACTCCTGTCAACCTGCTCAACAGGAAAGAAGGTACAATAAGTTTGAACTTCTGAATTTTCACTAATGCAACTATTTTTGGGGAAAAAATTAGGCATAACGAACTGTGCCAATAATGAGACCTACGTATTATTATTATTATTATCATTATTATTATTATTACAAGCTAGTTGGAAAAGGAGGATGCCTCAACAGGGAAAAATAGCCCAGTGAGGAAAGGCAATAAGGAAATAAATAAACTATATGAGAAGTAATGAACAATTAAAATAAAATATTTCAAAAAGAGTAACAACATTAATACAGATCTTATTTGTGGCTGTTCAACATGAAAACAGTTACTGCTATTCGAAGTACCATTGACTATTCAGCCGTATTTTACCCGCCTGTGCTGAAGATACTTGGCCATCAGAGGTTCTGTAGGAAGTATCAGGCTCCCTTATAAGTGCCAGAATAGAAATAATATTAATAAATCTCGATAAGGGTTAAGTTGTTATTCTAATATCTTTCATTTTTTGAAGTTTTTATAATTTATACATGAAAGATCTATTGTAATGTTGTAACTGGTCTTAAAGTGGTTTAATTAATTGTTCATTAATTATCTTGTAGTTTATCTATTTCCTTGTTTCCTTTCCTCACTGGGCTATTCTTCCATGCAGGAGCTCTCAAGCTTACAGCATCCAGCTTTCCCAACTAGGGTTGTAGTTTAGCGAATGATAATAATACTCAGACATAGTGATGTCTTTACCTTAAGACTGTTCTGAGTATAAGATGTTTGCCTCTTGTATAGCTATGGTCAGTGTTAAATTGCAGGTGTTTAAAGGTTTAAAGGCCACTCGTGAATGGCAGAGGCAAGGGACAGTGACAATGCCTTAACAAGGCAATTCCCTAGAGTCTGACCATATGATCAGCGCCCAAGCCCCTTTCCACCCAAGCCAGGACCAGAGAGGGCTAGGCATTGGCTGCTGACGACTTAACAAGTCGACATATATGCTCACCCCAAACCCCCCCCCCCTCCCCCGGCCTTATTCCTAGCTTAGAAGGATTGTGAGGTTGCGCACAATACAAGAAACTATCGAGCTTTAGCGGGTCTCGAACCCCAGTCCAGAAGATCGCAGGATAGGGACGTTTCCAATAGGTTATCTTATAAACATTGGCTTTATGTGAATGAAATATGTACCATCTGAGTATAATTATAAAAAAAGGTATATAATAATTTTAAGCTTAGGAAATTTTCTTTGGAGAGGATGCTATTGTATCTGAAAGGTGATGTAATTCATGCATATTGCAATTAATTGTTAACTGGAAATTAGTCAGTAGAGCAATTTTTGGAAAGATATTAGCATAGAGAAAAAGTTATCCTTCCACCCATATTACTGATCATAGTTCAAGAACATCTGCAAACATTTTGGTAATATGTATGTTCATAATATGATAGGGTAAAAGGAGAATCTGTATTTTGATTTCTTAATAATCTTATAAATGAAACTACCACCAAATGATTATATCATTTCGAAGGGGTGGAGAGTTTGGGGGAACCTATAGGTCTACCTGATGAGTCGTTAGCAGCTATTGCCTGATTCTCCCTGGTCCTAGCTTAGGAGGCTTGAACGCTGAATATATATATATATATATATATATATAGATATATATATATATGTATATATAAATATATATATATATATATATATATGGTCAGTCTCTAGGACATTCTCCTGCTGGGACATTGTCACTGTCCCTTGCCTCTGCCATTCACGGGCGACCTTTAACCCCTTTAGAATGTAGAGAGGACATTACTGAAATAACACCTATGTCTTTAGTGGGGAATACATTTGATTATTGTGGAATGTACCTGAATGGTATTGCTAATGATATGGCTATACAAGAATGTGTTAATCTAGAATACTGTGTAGTATTGAGTCTCATCGTGTATCTATATGTGTGTATATATATATATATATATTTATGTATGTATGTATAAATTTATATATATATATATATATATATGTATCTGTAAGATTTAGAAAAAAAATCATATCATGAATGGTAAGAATGAGAAAGATAGAACTTAGAAAATAGGAGAATTCTTCTACTTGATGGTATTAGTAACAGGACTTCTAATACACTTATATGGTAAGTACAGGTCTCACTATCATAAATTTATTACAAGAAAGAGACTGGGTAATAATTATAATTACGAATACAAGAACAGAGATGAACTCATCTCTTATAAGTTATGGTCTTGATAAATCTGAATAATTAGATAATGAAATGTAAACCAGTCTGAAATTTTACTTATATGCAATTGGACATGTGAAGATAATGTGCGGTTGTACATAAATACAAAATTAAATGCATAAGGTGGGCCTACTAAAATCATGATGAAAGATAACGGTTTTGGGCCAAAAAAAACTATGCAACTTTAATCAAGAAATTTAATTCTATGCTAGTTTATCGAACGTCCTTATTTATCTGATTTTATTTATAGAATTCAAGTTTTGTAGTCAAGCGTTGGGGCCGTAGGGGCCATTCAGTGCCTAAGCGCATCTGATGGAAAACAATACTACTGCACTATGAATTTATAGTTAAAAAAAGGTTGTTCAGCGAAATGCGATGGCGAAGAAAGGAAACGGGAACATAGGCGGAACAGACAGTTAACACACGGAGACAAAACACACACTTTAAGAGAGACAAAACAGACAGACATCTAAGACAGGCAAAACAAACAGCTAAAGAGTGGGTGCTGCTATTGGCCGAATGAACACTGCAGAGACATTTAGCAATTTCTTTCAGTGCTATGTAGGGCCACTGACGGCGCCAATTCCTACGGAAAATTTCACAAATAGATGAGTGGACTGTTTGATATTTCTATAAGTTCCTTTTTCCTATCATCATCATCGTCATCATCACTCGGCACTAGTCCACTGCACAACAACGGCTACAGACATGCTATTTCACTTACGTCTGTCTATAGTCTTTCTATGCCAGTCCACAGCCGCAAACATTCTTTGTTCGGTTATCCATTAGCTACTCATCCTGCCCCCGCTTCTTTTGTAATCTCTAGCGACCCATTCTACTATCTATCATTCTCAATATATGATCTGCCCATGTCCATTTCTTTTTCTTACACGTTGTTAAAAAATCCTTTACATTAGACGTGTCTTAAAGTTATTACCCTATATAGCTAATAATAATAATAATAATAATAATAATAATGTATTCCCATTCGCTACCAGTCCACCCCCTTTAGCTGTGACTTTCTTCCTGTAACAAGCAGCTCCCCGCAAACTACCTCGCGCCTAGTTTACGATCGTTAAAAGGCATATGAAGTGCTAGTTAAGCTCCATATTAGCGTGAAAAGATTCAAAACAGTATACAAAATTTTGCTTAGTAACCTTCTGACTTCGTTAGAGTTAAGTTATACTTGCGGGAAATTCTATTTTAGATTGATTAGAGACTTTATAATTAATAATAGTAATTTGGCGTTAATTCTAAGTGTTCTTGCTGCGGTTACAATAGATTTTGTTTGGTTTTATAGTAACGATAGTCAAAATTGATATCAGCTTAACTGCGACAGTATTAATTTTAATAATAGTATAACAAATTATGATTGATATTAGCGTCCATGCGTTTTAAATAGCAAATGGTGATTCTTTGATTATTCATTAGCGAGAGTAATACAAATAAGTCCTATAATGATTACTTGTTTTTTCTCAATTTTCATTTCATTCGATTGCTATAAATTGTTTTTCAAGCGTACATTGCATTATTGTGTGATACGTAAGTGAAGTGTTGCGATATAATCGTTTTCTTCATTGGATTACTACCTATTCAGAAAACGCAAGTAAAGCAGTTGGTCTCTACGATGCTGATTTTGGTGAGTACAAGATCATGAGTTAATTTTGGTGAAATTTACGAAAATTGCATATCTTTGAAAATGTAGAGGAATAGAACGATAACTTATCACATATGGGTTAAATTTGGTTCTCGAAATTGATTGAACAAAGCAGCAATGGAGTTGTTTCATATAAAAGCCTTGTTCAAAGTTCCGCCATGTGACGAAATGTGATCATGAGTTAATTTTGGTAAAATTTACGAAAATTACATATCTTTGAAAATGTAGATGAACAGAACGATAGATAATCACATATGGGGTTACATTGGTTCTCGAAATTGATTGAACAAAGCAGCAATGATTTTCGAAGTTCCACATAAAAGCTTTGTTCAAAGCTCGGCCATGTGACTAAATGTTGTTGTGATAATAAGTTAATTTTGGTAAAATTTACGAAAATCACATCTTTGAAAATGTAGATGAACAGACCGATAGGTTATCACATATAGGATACATTGGTTCTCGAAATTGATTTGAACAAAGCAGCAATGATTTTAGAAGTTGTTCCACATAAAAGCTCTGTTCAAAGTTCTGCCACGTAACAAAATGTCGTGATAATGAGGTAATTTTGGTAAAATGTAGATGAAAAGAGCAATAGATTATCACATATGGGTTACATTGATTCTCTAAATTGATTTGAACAAAGCAACAATGATTTTAGAAGTTGTTCCACATAAAAGCTTTGTTCAAAGTTCGGCCACGTGACGAAATGTCGTGATCATGGAGTTAATTTTTTGTAAAATTTACGAAAAATGCATATCTTTAAAAAATGTAGATGAACAGAGCGACAGCTTAATCATATATGGTTTACAGTGGTTCTCTAAATTGATATGAACAAAGCAGCAATGATTTGCGAAGTTGTTCCACACAAAATCTTTGTTCGAAGTTCGACCAGGTGAGGAGATGTTGTCATTTTCAAAAGGGATTTGTGCAGAATGGTCGAGTGTGGTCCCCCGTCATGGATACAGTGGTGTTTGATAGATTGGGTCTTGAATCTCTCATGTTCGGTACATGTCGCCGTATCAGTTTCATGTCAATTAAGGGGTTGTCAGTCCCAGCCGGGTTCACACTCCATCCAGATTTATCAATAGTAATTGGATCGAGATCTCTCTTATATTCATTTCAATATTTCATATTTCATATTGCTGATAGTAAAAACTATTTATCATGATAGTAAAAACTAACATCATGATAGTAAAAACTAACTTATCATAATAGTAAAAACTAAAATCATGATAGTAAAAACTACCTCATCTTGATAGTTAAAAACTAACATCACAATAGTATAGAACTAATTAATCTTCATATTAAAAAACTAACATCATAATAGTAAAAATTAACTCATCTTGAAAGGAAAAACTAACATCATAATAGTACAAATTAACTCATCTTGAAAGGAAAAACTAACATCATAATAGGTACAAATTAACTCATCTTGAAAGGAAAAACTAACATCATAATAGTAAAAAAAACTCATCTTGATAGGAAAAACTAACATCATAATAGTAAAAACTGACTCATCATAATAGTAAAAACTAACATCATAATAGTAAAAACTAACTCGTCTTAATAGTAAAAACTTACTCATCTTAATAGTAAAAAACTAATATCCTAATAATATAAGCTAACTCATCCTTATAGTAAAAACTAACATCGAAAGCTAACGCATGATAATAGTATAAACTAACACATGATTATAGTAAAACCTAACTCATCATAATAGTGAAAACTAACTCAAGAGGAAAAAGTAACTCATTATAATAGTGAAAACAAACATTATAATAGTTAAAACTAACTCATGATAATAGTGAAATGTAACTTATGATAACCGTAAAAAATAATTCGATTTAATAGTAAAAAATAATTCATCATAATAGTAAACAAAATAACTTTAATCATAATAGTTTAAACTAACCATCGTGATAGTGAAACTAACAAATCATCTTAGTATTAACTCTTTATAATAGTAAAAATTCATCTTCACATTTGTAAACAGTAACTCTTCATAATAACAGAAATTAACTCTTTCCACCAAAAACGAACCTTCTCTTTAGGCATAAAAAACTAATCATATTTTTAGGTCCAAATAAACACATTTCTTATCAGTTAAAAGATATAAATGAGACTGTTTATCTGTAGTTTTGTCCCCATATCAGTATTCCCACTGACCTGCGATGAAATGTTTATTAGCTTACAGTTTAGACTCTCTACCAAGATTTTGTTCCTCCATTACTCTGTTTAATTTCTGGTATGAATATGGTTATAACTTGATGATGATAACAGTGAATAATGTTAATAACACTAACTAGAGGGCGACTCAGTAGAGAGCATAGCTTTCTCCAAGCTAAACAGTCTAATTTCTCTCTAAACTCCACTTGCATACTTGTACTTATGTGTATTTTCTTCAAGATCCTAAATGATTTTATCCAAGCAGTCTTTAATTTGCTCTCAACTCCACTGGATACTTATACTTCGATGTATTTTCTTCAAAAATCTAAAGGAGTTTAGCCACGCCAAGCAGTCTTTGATTTGCTCTTATCTCCACTCCATATTTATACTTCGATGTATTTTCTTCAAAATCTAAAAAAATCTAAATGATATTAGTCATATCATCTTAACATCCAATCATTTTATCGACAGTTAGCACCACGACTCCAATCCGTACAGAAATCCGTCCAATTATTCATGAAGAGGATAATATTATGAACCAGTCATTTTGTTATTTTTCATGTTGCATTTGAGTTGGTGAAGTTTATGTTCAACGGGTAATGATCATCCGGTATTTTGAATAACCAGCATTTCGTTTCAATTAAAGAAATATTCTCTCCTATAACTTTAGTGTCAGAGCATTTTATGCTATATCATGATACGTGGCATATATTTCACTGATGGTAAATTCACTTTTAATTAAAAACAAAATGAGCTCTATAAAGCAAAATTAACAGCGAATAAAAATAAATGGACAATAGAAAATAGACGCGAATGTTGAGATGACCGAATGCATTATGGCAATATACAGTATAGGTATATATATATATATATATATACATATATGTCTGTGTGTATATGTATATATGACGTATACTGTAATATTCAGCATTATATATTATATATAAGATAGGGTATTATATACACACACACACACATATATATATATATATATATATTTATATGTGAATATCGACACTGCATATTCGTATATATATATATATATACATATATATATATATATATAATGTGTGTGTATGTATATATACACATATACAATATATACATATATATATATATATATATTTACTGCATATATACACATATATAGTATTATCATATATAGTACACACACACACACACACATATATATATATATATATATACATACTGTATATATACACATATATAGTATATATAGTACACACACACACACACACACACATATATATATATATATATATTTATTGATAGATATATATGTGTGCAATGCTGATAGCCAGAAAAAATCTCGTAACATTGAGATGTCATTATAGCAATTGATAATCCACATAGTTCTTGTGAAAGGAATTAGTCAATTGATTTGCATAGATGTCTTTAGACATGATACCAAGGAATTATGACACTCATCTTCAGTAATATAACCTGAATTTAAGCCATAGGCAAAGGAGGAATGATTTAGACGAGCCAGGGTCAAAATAGGGATTCATGTACCTGCTGGTACGCTAACTGTTGAGGGTCGCAGCCAGGGCAATGATGGGCATAGGTTAAGGCTACCAACTACATCACAGAAAAGTAACATCCATTCCTCTAATATATACTGTATATATATAATATATATATATATATATATATATATTTATGTATATATATACATACACACAGTGTATATATTATATATATATATATATATATATACACCTACACATACTGTGTGTGTTGGGGTGCATCATTATGGTAGTAACTGTTCTATTTTTTCCCTGGAGCCACCCTGTGTCAAAGAAAATAGTATAATATATATATAAATTTTTATATATATATATATATATATATACGTATATATATTTATATATATATAAATACTCTCTATATATGCAATTTGTATTTATATGTGTATATATATATAAATATATATATCTATATATATTTATATATATATATATATATATATATACAGTATATATATATATAGGCTATTTGTGCATACACACACACACACACACACACATATATATATATATATATATATGTACATGTACAGATAAATGTATCTGCTATGTATATATACGTATATATATATATATATATATATATTATATATATATATATATATATGTATATATTGATATATTCATGCATATATTTCGATATTTATACAGTATATATATACACACACATGATTATTATATATATTATGTATATACCACCCGTGTAGGCAATTATGCTTTCATTTATTAACTTTGCAACGAGGAAGGTCGTTTTTACCACCTGCACTATTTCCATTATTCCATTACTCTCGCACAACTGAAATTATTCAGTAATAACCCAGTTAATTATGCAAGCGTTTCCAACTCCATTCTAATTTATTTGCTTGACCTTATCAGGTCTCTTTGATTATTTATGCCAGAGTTAATTACGCAAAGTTAACTTTAATAGAAATAATTGCGTACATCAGAATGCCGTTTTTTTTTCGTGGGTTTTCTTCTCATTTAATTGTATTGGGAAATGTATTCAAATTAGCTTTCAAATGTAATAGCTTCTCTTAATTTAATTCCTCTCTGGGAAAGGTTATTGTAGTCAGTGCACCGCAAGCGGTACACTGTAGGCGTTGCTAAATGGGCCATACTTGCACCTACTTTTTTATCTTTTGCCTTTTAATTCTGTTCCCCCTTTTCTTCTTCCTTCTTGCTGTTCAACCTCTTTTCACTTCATAGTGCTAATACGATCTTCTCCAACTCCCTCCCCTCCCCCTCTCCACTTCCCCTCCCCTTCCCTCTCCCCCTCCCCTCTCCCCCTCCCCTCATCTCCTCTCCCCTCCCTCATCTCCTCTCCTCTTCTCCCCCTCTCCTCTCCTTCCCTCCTCCCCTCCCCTCCTCCCCTGTTTTCCCCCTCTCCTCTCCCTCTTCTATCCTCTCCTCTCCTCTTCTCCCCTTCCCTCTCCCAACCAATTGCCCCTCGACGTTGAAGATTTCCTTGGCCCCAACGCCAGGTCTTTAGGCCTAAATTCTGAACGTCCGTAGGTCTAAGTTCATTCATCTTTTTATTGTTATTTTGTTCGTTAGGCATTACGTCTTGAGATGTTTTTTTTCTCTCTCTCTCTCTCTCTCTCTCTCTCTCTCTCTCTCTCTCTCTCATCAAACTGAAGAATAAATACAAAATAAAAGTTAAACGATATAGAACTGGATAGACTTAATATACGTATAGACAGAGTATAATAATAATAATAATAATAATAATAATAATAATAATAATAATAATAATAATAATAATAATAATGATAAAAATAATAAACATGAAGGAAAGTCTATTACAGCATTGCTTTGATTTATATATATTGATAATGATCTACGTTGTCTAAATATTTTTTTATTTACTCTTTGCGAGACTTCATATAAGAGATATATTTCCAGTTATTGATGAACATATAGAATTTATTATTATTGCATTTAAAATTAGTATTTCCACTAATGTGCAATTTTCATAATCGCAATAATTCGACAAGAGATATAGTGGTTTGATCTAATAACCTCTTTGTTATCTCAATGTTATCCCCATAACTGTTCTGTTAATGAGACAAATAGCTGTTTGGTTTCTTTAATATATCAGGAAAAAATCACTAACGTTTTCTAAAACGTTTTATGTTTTCTCAAAAAAATTTTATTATATACTTTCAAGTACTCTTTTTTTAATAATCTAATTCCCCATAAACTTTGGTCTTATGGAATTACTTTCTTTGCTTTTTCGGTCTTTCTAATATGAGTGTTCGAAACTTTTTTTATGGTTTAAATTACTCTTTTCAATTACCTAATTCCCCATAAACTTTGTTCTCATGGAATTTCCCTATGTATTTTAGTCTTTTTCTAAAATGTATGTTCGATACTGTTTTTTATATATTTCAATTACTTTTCAATTACCTAATTCCCCATAAACTTTGTTCTCATGGAATTTCCCTCTGCATTTTAGTCTTTTTCTAACATGTATGTTCGATACTTTTTTTTTTACATATTTCAATTACTTTTCAATTACCTAATTCCCCTTAACTTTGTTCTCTTAGAATTTCCTTCTGCATTTTACTCTTTCTTCAAAATATTTGTTCGAACCCTCTTTTTATGTTTTCAGTTACTCTTTTCAAATACCTAATTCCCCATAAACTTGTTCTCATGGAATTTCCTTCTGCATTTTAGTCTTTTTCTAAACTGCATGTTCGATAATTTTTTATATATTTCAATTACTTTTCAATGACCTAAGTCCCCATAAACTTTGTTCTCTTAGAATTTCCTTCTGCATTTTACTATTTCTTTAAAATATTTGTTCGAACCTTCTTTTTAAATGTTTTCAATTACTCTTTTCAAATACCTAATTTCCCATAAACTTTGTTCTCTTGGAAGTTCCTTCTGCATTTTAGTCTTTCTCTGAAATGTTTGTTTGAAACTTTTTCATATATACTTTCAAGTACTACTTTCTATTAGACAATTCCCCACATAATTTTGCCTTATGAAATTTCCTTTTTGTATTTCAACACTAGTCTGATTCACCAATAGAATCCTTCAGACATTTTGATTTAGGGAAAAGCTATTCCATTCTTTCCCCATTTTCCAGGAAACCTCCTTCAATTGTTAATCTATTTGGATCTGTAATCATTGTCCAATGTAATGGTCTCTTCAGCGTTAATTGCTGCCGTTGGCTGATGGAAATTAATACCCCTCCCATCTTTTTTTTAATTCAGACCAATTTTCTTTCTTACTTTAATAGTGTAAGTAGTACTTTTTTTTTTCTTTTTTTTTTTTTTTTTTACAACTGCGCACAATCCCGGTTCCATTTACGGTACGATTCACAAAGGTTGGGCAATTATACCTTTGCATATGCTTTCACTATTATTATGATTATTATTATTATTTTGGTAGGAGACCCTCCTTCAAACAGGTGGAGTTAAATACTATGGCTGCATCGGCAGAATTCAATTTCTTGTCCAATTTCTCGATTCTTCGGACATTTCTTTTTTCAAGATTGCTACATTTAGCTAACAAGTGGCGAAGCTCATCAGGGTGAAGGATACAAATCAGGTTAAGGCTGGATGTAATTAAAACAAGTACAAGTAATACTCAAAAATTACAACGGGTAAAGTCAGGAGTGGGTTGCGACGCGTTTCGGAACAGCTTGCTCCGTCTTCAGGCGAGAAGTGAGGCTCTGGCTAGATCTGGGTCCTTATATATCCCGGCTCTGGTTCGTAGAGAGGGGCCTCGAATTTTGATTGGTCGAGCGGAGGTTGTAAGTTCGGGTGGCAGATGTACGACGAGCTCGGCTCGGCCTCCCAGGCTGAGAGGTAGGAAGGGATCCTGGCTCCTGATTGGTCAGGACGCGCGCCGAGCCAGCCAAAAAGTCAGGCAGGCTCCTCTCTTGCTCAGTGGACTGGGCTGAGAGAGGTATCCGAGCTCCCTGATTGGCTGAGGCGCGCGCCGAGACGGGCTCAAAGTCAGTCAGCCCATTCCCACGCTCAGCAGGCTGAAATTCCGGGCCATGTTCGCCGCCAAAATCAGCATTCGGCCAGACGATTTCTCCATTTGTAGGTGTGTCAGGATCGGGGCGCTAGGAACCAAGAACAAGACCCCCAGAATGATGACAACCCCGATCCTGACACCCCTACAAATGGAGAAATCGTCTGGCCGAATGCTGATTTTGGCGGCGAACATGGCCCGGAATTTCAGCCTGCTGAGCGTGGGAATGGGCTGACTGACTTTGAGCCCGTCTCGGCGCGCGCCTCAGCCAATCAGGGAGCTCGGATACCTCTCTCAGCCCAGTCCACTGAGCAAGAGAGGAGCCTGCCTGACTTTTTGGCTGGCTCGGCGCGCGTCCTGACCAATCAGGAGCCAGGATCCCTTCCTACCTCTCAGCCTGGGAGGCCGAGCCGAGCTCGTCGTACATCTGCCACCCGAACTTACAACCTCCGCTCGACCAATCAAAATTCGAGGCCCCTCTCTACGAACCAGAGCCGGGATATATAAGGACCCAGATCTAGCCAGAGCCTCACTTCTCGCCTGAAGACGGAGCAAGCTGTTCCGAAACGCGTCGCAACCCACTCCTAACTATACCCGTTGTAATTTTTGAGTATTACTTGTACTTGTATTAATTACATCCAGCCTTAACCTGATTTGTATCCTTCACCCTGATGAGCTTCGCCACTTGCTAGCTGAATGTAGCAATCCTGAAAAAAGAATTGTCCGAAGAATCGAGAAATTGGACAAGAAATTGAATTCTGCCGATGCAGCCATAGTATTATTATTATTATTATTATTATTATTATTATTGTTGTTGTTGTTGTTGTTGTTGTTACTATTGATATTATTGTTATGATTGTGACTCTGATTAGTATTATTATTTTTATTATTATAATTATTGTTATGATGATTAATATGATTATTATTATGATGATTAATGTGATTATTATTATTTTGATTATTATTATTTTTATTATTATTAAAGCTACAACGCTAGTTGGAAAAGCAGGATGCTACAACCCCAAGCGGTCTAACGGAAAAAATGGCCTAGTGAGGAAAGGACATAGAAAAAAAAAACTACATATAATACTTGAATTTTTTTTTTAGTTTAAATGAATCATATATCGTTAGATCTAGCCCTTATGAAAGGTCAGTTTTTAAACTAGAAACTGAATCCGAACATAACTTCAACAATGAATTATGATGTTGATGACTGTAATAAACTCTCTCTCTCTCTCTCTCTCTCTCTCTCTCTCTCATATTTATATATATATATGTATATATATATATATATATATATGTCTATGCATTATGTATACTATATATATGTATATATATATATATATATATATATTTATATATATATATATATATGTATATGTATTATGTATAATATATATATATATATATATATATACACACACACATATATATATATATATATATAGGCTATGTGTATGTGCGTGTGTATATACACATATGTATACATAGTATATATATATATATATATATATATATTTCTTTAAATTCGAGACGAATTTCATACTATTTCTAAAATCCAGTCTTAAATTCGTCCCTTCGCCCGAGGTAATTGCTTCCGGCAAGCACCACTTGGCAGCCCCTTCAAGGATCATTTCTGCCGACTGAAATTGCCGCTTTGTCAAATCTCCTTTTGGCTCCTCGCTCCACGGCACCGAAGGAGACGCATCTAATTTACCGCTATTTTGCCACTGCTATTTTGCCACAGCTATTTCGTCTTCTCTTGTGGGTAACACTTGCTTTAGGTCACCTTCAGGAGTTTTGATTGTAGTTTGTCGGTTGACAATTTAAACGAGGCATTTGTAAATGCACATTTTGGGAGGTTTTCTAAGAAATTCACTTTTAAGGACGAAATGTCTCAAGGTTAAGGTTTTTTTTATTACACGTGATTTTTTAGAGATTTAATATTTTCCTTTTTGTTTGAGTTGCAGACTGTCAACAAAGCGATGTTTTTCTTTTCTTAAAATTACTATTATATTAAGATCTATGTGGTTTTTAAAGTAATTAAAATTATTATCATAAAGATTACTAAAATTATTATTATAAAAGTTATTAAAATTATTATTATAAAAGTTATTAAAATTATTATTATAAAAGTTGTTAAAATTATTATTATAAAAGTTATTAAAATTATTATTATAAAAGTTATTAAAATTATTATTATAAAAGTTATTAAAATTATTATTATAAAATTTATTAAAATTTTAAAATTTCGGTATGGCTTATAGACTTTCTGCGGCGTAATATCACCATAATTAGTTAGGCTTGTAGGAGTTCAATGACTTGATATTTTCGTAATATCGCCATAATTGGTTTAACTTGCAGGAGTTCAATGCCGTAATATTTTCCAGTGTCTACTGAATATTTTCCTTTTTGGATAGACTTGTAAACGCCATAACGAAGTATTTCTATTCTATATTAGTTGAGTTTGTAAACATGTAGGCTAAATTTAATTTTGGTTACGACAGCGCAATGCTTCAGTTTTTTTTTTATTGTTTTTAGACTTTTAGTGACGTTGCGCGAGGTGCCAGTTGGCTGATAACTGAGAATCGAGGTAAATGCAACTAAACTTTCTTAAACAATCATCAGGTTTATATACAGCGACTTGCGAGCTAGAACGTCTCAAAAATTCAAATATGATAAAGCATGGGTTAACATGATTGCACTGGTTGGTCTATTATCAGTGCAGGGAAGAGCAAGTGATAAGATAAAATATCAAAACGGTGTACGAGCGTGTATTAAACACGTGTGATAAATGGCTCCACCTAAAAATGATATACATATGAAATAGAGTGCCTTGCTCTAGAGAGGTGTAGTGTAGGCGGATCATATGGCAGGAGATATGCAGGGTATAGGTGGTCAATGAAGACCCAGTCGTGTTTGCTACGCATGCTAATTAAGAATGTTTCTTCGTAAATGGATCACGAGAAAAGGGCCCATGTAAAGGGTTCGTTAGCGGTGCCTTGCTTCTGTCGTTGCGCAAGAAAACGTGCGTTGCTTGTATATCTGTTGGTATGTGTTGTTTCGCTGAGGACTTGTAAGTCTGGTGGCATGGAGTAAATTTTTCCATATCATGACGTAGGCGCTGGAGATTATCGGAGGAGGTTGTTAACAGAAAAGAATCGGCAGGGGTGACCAACATGTTACCATACACCATTTCAGGGGCTGAAATATCCATTGCATCTTTAGGAGTGGTTCTTAATCCCTGGATGACCCAGGGAAGCTGAGTAAGCCAGTTGGAGTCCTTGCAGCGGGACATCAAAGCTGCTTGGAGGATGCTATGAAAACGTTCAACTATTCCGTTGGCAGCAGGGTTGTAGGCAGTTGTCTGATGTAGTCTGATGTAGTGTGATTTCTAGGAGATTCACTAATAATGTCCACAATTGATAGGTGAAAGTAGCACCCCTATCAGAAGTAATATGCTCAGGGATATCAAATCTCATTATCCACCCTGAGAGCAAGGCAGATGTACATGGGGCGGATGTTGCAATTTCCAGGGTAATGTCTTCAGGCCAACGAGTGAGCTACTAATGACTGTAAACAGGTAACGATGTCCTTGTGATGTGGGTAGGGGGCCTAATACATCGACGTGACTGAGGGCAAAGCGACGCTGAGGTTGAGAAAAAGTGACCACTCCTTAATCCATGTGTCGATGTACTTTTGAGGTTTGACATGAAGCACAGGTGAAGACCCAATCCTTAGCATCCTTAGCAATGTTGTGCCAAATGAACTTAGTCTTCAGTAGCTGTACAGTAAATCGGCGCGAGGGATGTAAAAGGCCATGACTGAAACCAAACACCTGTCAGTGCATGGGAGCAGGTATCCATGGTCTATAGGCCTACCAGTACTGATATCTCTGAGGAAGGTGGCGTTGGAGTTGTCGAGGGAGACATCTTCCCAACGGAGAGATGTACAGGATGTTCTACATGCTTGGTACTCTGGATCTTTTCATTGAGCTTCTGTCAAGGTGTTGTAATTCAATCCCAGGTGAATGGCGGCCAATGTGTTTTTTGACAGGGCATCAGCAATGGGATTAAATTTCCCAGGCATGTGTTGAACGGTGTAATTATATTCAGCCAGAGAGATATCTATATATATCTAGATATCTGCATTGACGGATGGACCAAGTGTTGGACTTTTGAGTGAAGGCATGCACCAGAAACATGTGGTCCGTGCGAATGACCAAGGACGTACCTTACAAGAAGTGGCGAAAGTGACAGACAGCCAAGTGCACTGCCAGCAATTTGTGTTGAAGGTAGAGTAGCCTGATTCAGTCTTGAACAATTTAATACTGAAGAAGGTCAATGGGGAGGGCGAGACATTGACCTCCTGCTCGACTACTGCACCAATAGCAACGTCGCTGGCATCGGTGGAGTGAAGGAGAGGTGCATGTGGCACCGGGAAGGTGAAAGCAGCAGAGGTTGATAGGGCATTCTTCACATTGCAAAAGGTCGCTACTTGAAGACGACACCTCTTCAGGTCTTTTGGCTTGCTCTTAAGGGAAGTGTAGAGGGGTGGGGGGAGGAGTAGCGGTGATGGCTAGAAGGAAACGGTGATAATAGATAATCATGCTACCTTCTCAAGGAAGGGGTGGACTCCTTCAGGAGTGATGCCGTGCCCTAAGAACGAAACTTTGTTAGCGCCAAAGGTACACTTGTCGTACTGGATTATAAGGCTGTTCTGTTGTAGGTGGTCGAGCACGATGCGAAGGAGATGGAGGTATTCATCTTTGGAGGAAAAGAACACAAGTATGTCGTCCATGTAACATACACAGAAAGTGAGGTCCCCTACGATGCCATCTATGAGGCGTTGAAAAGTGGCCCTAGCATTACGAAGGCCAAAACAGGAGTAATTGAAGATGTATGTACCGAAATGGGTGGTGATGGCAGTCTTGGGCATGTATTTAAGGTTCTTGGGCACCTGATAATAACCTTTGAGGAGGTTGAGCGTGGAGAAACTTTCACTATGTGCAAGTAGGAGGTCACGTTGATGATGTTTGGGAGGGGTAATTATCTGGTTTGTTCTGCATGTTCAGACATCTGTTATCCCCACATGGATGCGGAGAGCCATCTTTCTTCAGGTCAATGTGTAAGGGTGACGACCATGGGCTTGAGGCCTCTTGACAAATGGCCCATTTCTTCCATTTTGGCAAATATTTGTTTAGTGGCTACCAAATGATCCAGTGCCAGACTCATGGATCTGGCGAATACAGCGGACCCTGTCTTCTTGATATGGTGATAAATACTGTTTGCCGGAAACTGAGGGCGTTTAAAGAAGTTCTGGACAGAAAACTTTCAGGTACGACTTGAGGAGGTGGGCGTAGGCATCTGTGGGTGTGCTGATGTGGAAATCTGAGGTGGGAGAAGCGGATTGAAAGGGTGTGGAGGAGTACGAGTACGAGTCCGCCTTGACTAATCATCGGTAGCCAACATCGACCAGGAAGTGGAAATGTGAGAGGAAATCTGCACCGACGATTGGCAATCTGACGTCAGGAACGAGAAACCTCCAATTACTTTTGGCGGTTTCATAACCATGGATGGGTATTGCAGATCTATTGGGAGCTACCAGGCAGACATTGGCAGACTTAGACAGACTACGTCATGTCCTGGAGTTAGGCCTTGGCAAAAGATAATGGTAAGCACCCGTATCTAGCAAAAATCGCACGCCTGTACCTTCATCATGTAAACAGAAAAGATAATTGACGGGATGCCACCGCCGCAAGCGATGGCCTACTTACACGGCTTTTGGCCACTGACAACCATTCGCATATTTCTTTGCAGCAGCCCCGAATTGTGAGTTGTAGTCGCCTAACTGCAGCTGATGGGTGTCAGTAAGTGGTTGGTGAGGTTGTTGGCTGGAGCGTAAGTGAGGGGTGGGTGGTATATGTGGCTGGTGGGTGGCTTTGTCGGCACTCCGGCATGTCACGGGGTGGACGTCTGTGTCTGTCGTATTAATGTCAGCTTCGTTTAATGTTGAATAGTTGTCCTCCTTGTCAGGAGTAGAGGCATTGATGGAGGTCTTAAAAGGGAGGAAATGGCTGTTCATAAGGACGTCAATTTTGGTCATCAGGTCCTTCATGGGCAAAATATCAACATGGGGATGGCAGGTGTGCGTCAGGTTGCAGGCAAACAATACTGGTCATTTCCTTGAGGGTGATAGAAGCCTTTTGATCCCCCAACGGTTATGGGGAGGGCTAATAAAATTTGGTATGCGGGTGGCTGGCAATGGTGAGTACTGCTCCAGGAGGTTGTCGTACGCTATTTGGGTGTCCCCTTGGTCACAGAGCCAATCTGGTATTTCCGGGAGCATGTCCTTGGTGATCGCTTTGATAACATAGTCTTCTTTGGTGCTTGAGCAAGTCACGCCCTTAATGTGAAACTGTACCTTGGCACGCTGAAATCAGGCAAATGCCATTGTACTGTCAAAGAGCGGTAGTTTCAGGGGTTTGGTGTTAATAGTAGAGTCAGTGTTGGAGGGCGGCATCATCAAACAGTAAGGCACAGCCGTGGGGGGGGGGGGGGGGGGGGGAAGCAGGAGGGAGTTGCTCACTCCGTTGGTCACCAATGTGCAAGGCGCCAGTTAGGTGATAACTGAAAGGTGAGGTGAATGCAACTAAACCTTATTAAACTTACTTGTTTACTTGTTTTGGGTTTAAATCCAACCCTCCACTGAAATTGAGTGAACTACTCGGGCGGGTCCATATTAATCATCTAACGAAACATTTTCATTATAACTTATACAATTCTTTGATTGTAGCATCTTCCAAATCTTATGATCTTGTGAAAAGTAATGTCTTTAGTTTCTTCTTAAATTCAATTGCTCCCTTTAGGTCCTTCATTTCAGTTGGCAGTTTATTATAATGTCTAGGCGCACAGTAGCTAAAAGCCCTTTCACCAAATTTACTATTTGTTCTTGGTTCAGATAGCCTATGTATGTCACTCATGTGTCTTATGTTAACATTTGTTTCTAGTTCTAGTTTGTTCAGGCATTCTTTTAGATATTTTGGTTCATTTTGGTTCAGTATCTTAAACGTTAGTAAGAGTAGCTTGTATTCAATTCTCGTTTTTACCGGCAGCCAGTGTAATTTAATTAGTGCAGGGGTAACTCTTTCCCTATTGTGTAGTCCTTTTATTAATCTAGCAGCTCTGTTTTGTACTCTTTGAATTTTTTTCAGCTGATAATTTGGTAAGCCATAGAACAGAGAGTTGCAGTAATCAATTCTTGAAAATATGTGGTGATTAATGAGTATGGCCATAGATTTTTCATCTAAGTATCTACTAATAAATGCTATGTTTCTAATATGATAGTTACAATTTCCTACCATATTATTTATATGTTCATTCATTGTCAGTCTATCATCCATGATTACTCCAAGATTTCTGACAGATTTCTTTAGGTCAATGATTGATTGACCTATTTCAATTCTTTGGAAGCATTCGATTCATTTTATATCTTTTTCATTTCCAAAAATAATACAATCACTTTTATCTTCATTGAGCTTGAGTTTTTTTGTTAACATCCAAGCATTAATGTCATTCATTATTTCATGTATCTTTCTTTTAGCTTCATCAACCGATTCTATTGGGAAATAGAATTGTGTATCATCAGCGTATATTTTAAATTTAACTCTGTGAGTTTCAAGTATATTTGCCAGTTCAATCGTGTAAGTTTCAAACAGGAGAGGACCTAGTACACTGCCTTGAGGCACCCCTTTGGTTAGTTTTCTTGTCTCAGATTCAACATTTGATATTACTACTTTAACTTTGCGGTTTTCAAGATAACTCACAAACCAGTCATATGCTCGTTTTTCATATGTTTTCAATTACTCTTTTCAATTACCTAATTCCCCATAAACTTTGTTCTCATGGAATTTCCCTCTGCATTTTAGTCTTTCTCAAAAATGTTTGTTCGAAACTTTTTTATATATACTTTCAAGTACTACTCTCAATTAAACAAATCCCCACAGAATTTTAACTTATGAAATATCCTTTTGTATTTCAACACTAGTCTGATTCACCAATAGAATCCTTCAGACATTTTGGTTTAGGGAAAAGTTATTCCATTCTTTCCCCATTTTCCAGGAAACTTTCTTCTATGGTTAATTTATTCGGATCTGAAATCATTTTCCACTACAATGGTCTCTTCAGCGTTAATGGCTGCCGTTGGCTGATGGAAATTAATACCCCCTTTTTTTAATTCAGCTTTATTTTCTCTCTCACTTTAATAGTGTAAGTAGTAGTAGTAGTAGTAGTAGTAGTAGTAGTAGTAGTAGTAGTATATATATGTATATATATATATATATATATATATATATATATATATATATATATATATATATATATATATATTTTTTTTTTTTTTTTTTTTTTTTTTTTAACTGCGCATAATCCAGGTTCCATTTACGGTACGATTTTTAAAGGGTGGGCAATTATACCTTTCGCATATGCTTTCATTTACTGCATATTTGTTATTATTATTATTATTATTATTAGCTGAGGTACAACCCTAGTTAGAAAAGTAGGATGCTATAATCCCAAGGGCTCCAGTAGGGAAAAATGGCCCAGTGAGGAAAGGACACAAGAAATTAAAAAACTACAATTACCATGTTGGTGATTATAATAAACATTCTCTCTCTCTCTCTCTCTCTCTCTCTCTCTCTCTCTCTCTCTCTCTCTCTCTCTCTCTCATATATATATATATATATATATATATATATATATATATATATATATATATGTATATATATATATATATATATATATAAATATGTATATATATGTGTGTGTGTGTCTATGCATTATGTATACTATCTATCTATCTATCTATCTATCTATTTATATATATATATATATATATATATATATATATATATATATATATACAGTAGGCTATATACATATATATATATATATATATATATATATATATATATATATATATATATATATATATATATAGGCTATGTGTGTGTGCGTGTGTATATACACATATGTATACACAGTATATAAATATTCCTATAAATTCAAAACTAATTTCATTCTATTTCTAAAATCCAGTCTTAAATTCGTCCCTTCGCCCGAGGTAATTGCTTCCGGCAAGCACCACTTGGCAGCCCCTTCAAGGATCATTTCTGCCGACTGAAATTGCCGCTTTGTCAAATCTCCTTTTGGCTATTCGCTCCACGGCACCGAAGGAGACGCATCTAATTTACCGCTATTTTGCCACAGCTATTTTGTCATTGCTATTTTGCCACAGCTATTTCGTCTTCTCTTGTGGGTAACACTTGCTTAGGTGACCTTCAGGAGTTTTGATTGTAGTTTGTCGGTTGACAATTTAAACGAGGCATTTGTAAATACACATTTTTGGGTGGTTTTCTAAGAAATTCGCTTCTAAGGACGAAATGTCTCAAGGTTAAGGTTTTTTTTTTATTACACGTGATTTTTTTAGAGATTTAATATTTTCATTTTTGTTTGTGTTGTAGTCTTTTAACAAAGCGATGTATTTCCATTTTTGTTTGTGTTGTACACTTTTAACAAAGCGATGTTTTCCTTTTCTTAAAATTACTATTATATTAAGATCATTGTGGTTTTTAAAATAATTAAAATTATTATCATAAAAATTACTAAAATTAATATAATAAAAGTTATTAAAATAATTATTATTAAAATTTCGGTATGGTTTATAGACTTTCTGTGGCGTAATATCACCGTAATTAGTTAGGCTTGTAGGAGTTCAATGACTTGATATTTTCGTAATATCGCCATAATTGGTTTAACTTGCAGGAGTTCAATGCCGTAATATTTTCCAGTGTCTACTGAATATTTTCCTTTTTGGATAGACTTGTAAACACCATAACGAAGTATTTCTATCATATATTAGTTGAGTTTGTAAACCTGCAAGCTCAATTTAATTTTGGTTACGATAGCGCAATGCTTCAGGTTTTTTTTTTTATTGTTTTTAGACTTTCAGTGACGTTGCGTAAGGTACCAGTTAGGTGATAACTGAGAATCGAGGTAAATGCAACTAAACTTTTTTAAACAATCATCAGGTTTATATACAGCGACTTGCGAGCTAGAACGTCTCAAAAATTCAAATATGATAAAGCATGGGTTAACATGATTGCACTGGTTGGTCTATTAACAGTGCAGGGAAGAGTGAGTGATAAGAAAAAATATTAAAACCATAACAGTGTACAAGCGTGTATTAAACACGTGTGGTACATGGCTCCACCTAAAAATGACATACATTTGAAATAGAGTGCCTTGCTCTAGAGAGGTGTAGTGTAGGCGGGTCGTATGGCAGGAGATATGCAGGGTATATGTAGTCAATGAAGACCCAGTCGTCTTTTCCACACATGCTAATTAAGAGTGCTTTCTCCGTACAACGAATAATGAGAAAAGGGCCCGTGTAAGGGTTCGTTAGTGGTGCCTTGCTTCTGTCGTTGTGCAAGAAAACGTGCGTTGCTAAGTGTAGATCTGTTGATATGTGTTGCTTCGCTGGGGACTAATAAGTCTGGTGTCATGGAGTAAATTATCCCACAACATGACGTAGGCGTTAGAGATTATCGGAGGAGGTTATAGACGGAAAAAATTCGCCAGGGGCGACCAACAGGTCACCCACGGTCCAGATATACCAGGTCAGCCAGACAGCGTACCAATTTTAAGCCTCATCTGCGCACCTACGTCATCTGAAGGGGCTTAGTGTTGGCGAGACCCATTAAGAACGTAGGTCTAAAACACAGTCAATGTAAATAAAACAACATTTTACCTTTGAAAAATAGGTCACCATACACCGTTTCAGCTGCCGAGGTATCCATTGCGTCTTTAAGAGTGGTTCTTAATCCCAGGACGATCCAGCAAAGCTGAGTAAACCAGTTGGAGTCCTTGCTTAGAGGTTGCTATGAAAACGTCCAATCATTCCGTTGACAGCAAGGTTGTAGGCAGTTGTCTGATGTAGTGTGATTCCAAGGAGATTTACTAATGATGTCCATAATTGAGAGGTGAAAATGGTACCCCTATCAGAAGTAATATGATCAGGGATACCGAATCTCGTTATCCACCCTGAAAGTAAGGCAGATGTACATGAGGCATATGTTGCAGTTTCCATGGGAATGGCTTCAGGCCAACGAATGGAACGGGTATTGGCGGTAAACAGGTAATGATGTCCTTGTGATGTGGGTAGGGGCCCCAATACATTGACGTGAATGTGAGTAAAGTGATTCTGAGGTTGAGAAAAAGTGCCCACTCCTGAATCCATATGTTGATGTACTTTTGAGGTTTGGCATGAAGTTCAGGTGGGTACCCAATCCTTAGCATCCTTAGTAATGTTGTGCCAAATGAACTTAGTCTTCAGTAGCTGTGCAGTAGATCGGGGCGAGGGATGTGAAAGTCCATGAAACACTTCTCGGTGCATGGGACCAGGTATCCATGGTCTAGGTCTACCAGTACTGACGTCACAGAGGAAGGTGGCGTTGGAGTTGTCAAGGGGGGACGTCTTCCCAATGAAGAGATGTGCAGGATGTCCTACATGCTTGGTACTCTGGATCTTTTTATTGAGATTCTACCAAGGCGTTGTAATCCAATACCAGGTGAATAGTATCCAATGTGTTTCTTGACAGGGCATTGGCAACAGGATTAATTTTCCCAGGCATTTGTTGAAGGGTGTGATTGTATTCAGCCATGGCAGAGAAATGTCTGCGTTAACGGATGGACCAGGCGTCGGACTGTTGAGCAAGTGAAGGCGTGCATCAGAGGCATGTGGTCCGTGTGAATGACGAAAGACATGGCGAAAGTGACGGACAGCCAAGTGCACCACCAGCAATTCGCGGTCGAAGGTAGAATAGCCAGATTCCATCTTGGACAATTTTCTACTGAAGAATGCCAATGGGCAGGGTGAGCCGTTAACCATCTGCTTGAGTACTGCACCAATAGTGACATCGCTGGCTGGATGGAGAGAAGGAGAGATGCGTGTGGCACATGAAAGGTGAAAGCAGCAGAGGTTGATAGGGTATTCTTTGCATTGCAGAAGGTCGTTTCTTGAAGAGAACTTCTCCAGATCTTTTGGCTTGATCTTGAGGGAAGCATAGAGGGGGGTAAAAGTAGTGGCGATGGCTGGCAGAAAACGATGATAATAGTTGATTATGCCCAAGAATTCTTGCAATTCTTTGATGTCGAGGGTAAGTTCTGAACGGCTGCTACCTTCTCAGGAAAGGGGTGGATTCCCTCAGGAGTGATGCTGTGCCCTAAGAATGATACTTTGTTAGAGCCAAAGGTACACTTGTTGTACCGTACTATAAGGCCATTCTGTTGTAGGCGGCTGAGCATGATGCGTAGGTGATGGAGGTGTTCATCTTTGAAGGAAGAGAACACGCGTATGTCGTCCACGTAACCTACACAGAAGGTGATGTCCCCTAAGATGCCATCCATGAGTCATTGAAAAGTGGCCCCAGCATTACAAAGGCCAAAACAGCAGTGATTGAAGGTGTATATACCGATGCAAGTAGGAGGTCACGTTGGTGATGTTTGGCAGGTGGTAATGATCTGATTCGGTCTACATGTTCAGGCACCTATTATCCCCATACGGACGCTGAGAGCCATCTTTCATTAGGAGAATGTATAAGGGTGACGACCGTGGGTTCGAGGCCTTTTGATAAAGGCCCATTTCCTCCATTTCTGCAAATATTTGTTTAGTGGCTGCCAAACAAACCAGTGCTAGACGCCTGAATATTGCAAACATAGGGGACCCCGTCGTCTTGATATGGTGATAACCGTGTTTGGCAGGAACTGAGGCTGTTTGACAAAGTTCTGGATTGAAAACTTCTGGGTACAACGTGAGGAGGTGGATGTAGGAATCCATGGGTGCGCTGATGTGGAGAGCGAGGTCGAAGGGGCGGATTAAAGGAGTGTGTAGGAGTACGAGTCCACGTCTTCTAATCATCGGCAACCAACATCGACCAGGAGGTGGAAATGTGAAATGAAATCCTCGCTGAGGATTGGCAATGTGACGTCAGAAACGAGACACTTCAAATTACATTTGGCGGTTCCAAACAATAATGTGAGGGTTTCATAACTGTGGGTGGGTATTGCATATCCATTGAGAGCTACCAGGTGGACGTCGGCAGACTTAGACTGACTACGTCGTGTCCTGGAGAGTGGCTTTGGCAGAAGAGAACGGCAAGCACCTTTGTCTACCAAAAATCGAATGCCTGTACTTGCGTTATGTAAAAAGAAAAGATTAGTGACGGGAGGTCGCCACCGCAAGCGAATGCCTACTTATGCATTTTTTGGCCACTGACAACCATTCACATATTTCTTCGCAGCAGCCCCTAATCTGGAGAGGTAGTCGCCTAATTTCGGGCAATGGGTGTCAGTAAGTGGCTGGGGAGGTTGTTGGCTGGAGCTTAAGCGAGGGATGGGTTGTGTATGGGGTGTGGGCAGCTATGTTGCCACTCTGGTATGTTACGGGGTGGACGTCCTACCGCATTGACGTCTGCTTCGGAGATGTTGAATAGTTGTCCTCTTCGTCAGGAGTGGAGGCGTTGATGGAGGTCTTGAAGGTGAGAAAGTGGCTATCCATCAGGGTGTCGATTATGGTCATCAGGTCTTTCATGGGCAAAATATCGATATTGGGGATGGCAGGTCTGCGTCAGGTTGTAGGCTAGCAATACTGATCATTTCCTCTGAGGGTGAAAGAAGCCTTTTGGTCCCCCAAACGGTTGTTGGGAGGGCTGAAAAAGTTTTGTTGTGCGGCTGGCTGGTGATGGTGAGTACTGCTCCAGGAGATATGCCTTGAGGGCGTCGTACTCTATTGGGGTGTCCCGTTGGTCGCTGAGCTAATCCAGTATTTCCGGGAAAATTTCCTTAGCGGTCGCTGCGAGAACATAGTCTGCTTTGGTGCTTAAGCGAGTCATGCCCTTGATGCAAATCAGGACCTCAGCACGCTGAAACCAGGCGAATCCTTTGTACTGGCAAAGAGCTGTAGTTTCAGGGGTTTGGTGTTAATAGTAGAGTCAATGTTGGAGGGCGGCATCATCAGATAGTAAGACAAAGGAGTGAGGGGGAAAGGGGGAGGGAGCTGGCCACTTCGTTGGTCACCAATGTGCAAGTCGCCAGTTAGGTGATAACTGAAATGTGAGGTGAATGCAACTAAACTTTATCAAACAATCATTATTGAGTTTATATACAGCGATTTGCGAGCAAGAACGTCCCAAAAATTCAACCATATACAGCATGAGTTAACATGAAAACGCTGCTTGTTCTAGTAACATTACAAGGAAGAACGAGTGATAAGAAAAGAAATCAAAACCGTTACAGTGTACGAGCGTGTATTAAAGACCTGAGGTTCAATGTATCATTTCAAAATCTGGTTAGGCCTCTAGACTTAAAAGGACATAATGTTTTTATTTTTTTGTTTGGTTTGTAGGCTGTTCGATGAAATGATGTGTGAATTTCTAGATTAGGCTCACTGATTTGAAGAATTAATGTTATTTTAGAAACAGAGATGTATAACCACCTATTGATCTTTGGTTAAAAGCTGGACAAAGATAGTTCGTTTCATGTAAGGTAGTCTTAGGAAACATTAATTCTAAAACTTCAAGACAATTTTGTATTTTAGAAATTTTCATACCTTGGTATTTTGTACATCAGCTTTTGTCAGTAAAATTACTTGCTAGAGTGTTTAGATGTATTTTTCGATTTGATTCAAATAAATAAGAAACTTCAAACGGAATATTAATATCAAAACAAACAATAACCAAACAACAACAATGAAAATACAAACAAAAGTTAATAAATACACTTGATTCAGTATAGTTCACCTTTCTCTCTAAATTGGACATTACAGTAAACAGACGTCCGTCGTCAGCGGATATTGGTTTCTACCACTGAATGAGATTCCCTCTCGGGTCCCGCCACTGGAATTTCATTATCGCTGGATATATTGACGCAGAGATGTACAAACTAAAAAAAAATAGAGTCTGTTTACCTTTAACATTTAAGAATCAATAATATGTGTAGGCCTAAGCTGATATTTTTCCTTACCTTTAACATTTAAGAACCAATAATATGTGTCAGCCTTAGGCTGACATTTTCCATGTTTTCATTTACTGAAGGTTTTGATGATGTGATGAATCTCTCTCTCTCTCTCTCTCTCTCTCTCTCTCTGGGGCGACTGAACAAAGAACTATGGGGGAAGGGAGACGAACTAGAATAAGAGGAAAAGTTGGCAAAGTTTTCTACGTGAGAGGCATTGAAGAGAAGATAGGAATAAAAAGGGATTTGATTTGGATGCAAAGCTGATCTCTCTCTCTCTCTCTCTCTCTCTCTCTCTCTCTCTCTCTCTCTCTCTCTCTCTCTCTCTCTCTCTCTCTCTCTCTCCTGTACTTAAATGCTGTATGTTGTGAGACTATTTATCTACTTTTCTTTCTCTCTTTTTTGAAGTTCAGGCTCTAATAATTTATATCAACATTTTAAATATGTTGTAAAAAGATAAGGCATCCTATGATGATGCTATGATAGCCTCTCTTGTTGTTTCTCATTAAAGGCTGCTCCTGAATGGCAGAGGCAAGGAACAGTGACAATGCCTTGGCTAGCAGAAAGTACCATAGAGACTGGCCATAAGTATATACATATGATCACCGCCCAAGCCCCCTCTCCACCCAAGCTAGAACCAGGAAGGACAAGACAATGCCTGTTGATGATTCAGCAGGTAGACCTACAGTATATGCTCTCCAGAACCACCCCCTCCTTAGCTCAGAAGGATGGTGAGGTTGCAGACACTACCCGAAACTATTGAGCTTGAGTGAGACTCGAACCCCAGTCTGGTAAATCGCCAGGCAGGGACGTTTCCAGTAGGCTACCACAACCTTAAATGATGATGCTAGATCAAATTCAAGATCCATAATATTTTGCAATTCTCGCTGGAGCAAATACACACTCACAAAACTGAACAAACCGTAGTTAATGAGATAAAGCCACCTACCTGTTTCGGCACCATATTGGAAACAGTATCAATGACCAAGTCTGTCATCATCAGTTTCAGAGGGAAAGGACATAGGCCAACATTCTCGTAGGAGGGTTAGTGCTATTAGTACAACTCGTGCACTGCAGGCACTACTTTAGGAGATTTGCAACATCCTCCTTCTTTTCTTGTGGTGGCCTATTGGAAACGTCCCCGTCTGGTGATCTGCCGGACTGAGGTTCGAGTCTTGCTTAGTTTCTATGGCTTCATTTTAGTGTCTGCAAATTCACCATCCTTGTTAGATAAGGAGTGGGGTTAAGGGAAACCTATATGTCTAAATACAGAGTCATCAGCAGCCATTGTCCCTGGTCCTATCATGCTGGAGAGGGGTCTTGGCTGCTGATCATATGGATATACTGTATAGTCAGTCTCTAGGTCATTGTTTTGCTAGGTAGAGCATTGTCACTGTCCCTTGCCTCTTTCATTCATGAGCAGCCGTTAAACCTTTAAACCTTGGTGTACAGCCTCTTGACGTTTGTTCTATGATGCAACTCGGTGCTCACTGGTTTCCCAGTCCCCATCCTTGACTATTTGGCCATAATTATTTCATTATTACTGGTAATTCTTATCCTGTTTGGAAATATAGAGCAAAATCCGGGACCAGGACGTCATAGACATCGTTAGTGTCGTCTACTGTATTTCAATATTCGTGGTCTACATGCAAATATTCAAGGCCTTACAGTTGCATCCAGGCAGTATGATATTCTTTTGTTCTCATAAACTTTGGCTTCTCAAATGGGGCACTTATCTGAGCTCCTTATAACTGGTTTTAATAAGCCAATAATTATGAAATGGGGTGCTATTCCTTGGGCCAGCAGAATGGCGGTATATATTAGGACTGAATACCCTGCTTCTCATAAGTCTTGCTATGAATGTTTATGTCATGAGATTCAGATAATAAAAGTTTGTGGTAGGCATAACAACTTCTATTTGTGTTCGATCTACCGGAATCCAAATATGGATGATTATATCTTCGATTGTCTTCTTACCATTATGGCTTAGATACAAGGTGATGATAGAAAGGCTTCTTTTGTTTTTGTTAGTGATTTCAATGCTTACCATAGGGATGGTTAAATTCTGTTTCTCATACAGAATGACAAGGCTTAAGAGCTTTGGACTTTGCCTCTGAATCCGGCTGTGAGCAAATCATAAGTGAAGCAACTCACAGGTCTGGTAACTGCTTGGGCCTCGTATGCACCGACTCCCTTGTGTTATGTCTGATCATGCTTTGATTTCTTTAGTAGGAAGACTGAACATTCTGTCCCTGATATGTCATACTCATGTAAGATTCTTGTAAAATCTCAAGCAGATTGGAATGGCATTTCGAGTGATCTTTTGAGCTTGAGTTGGTCACAATTGTATAGTAATGTTGAGTCTGTTGTTCCTTCGAATGAAAATGTAGTCGTCAAAATTGATAGGTGATTCCTTTTTGTGTGCTAGGGTACCAAGTGAAAAACAAACTCTGGTTCAATGATTGTAGAAGTGCTTATTTGGAGAAGCAGGAGGCCTATCGTCTTTGGATGGATAATAGGTCAAATTTGACTTGGAATAACTAAACTCAGCTCAGAGCTTTTGCTCAGAGTTTATGCTCCAACTGAAAAGGAATGCAATTTAACCATGAAAGAAACCCTTTCTGGTATAGCCAAGGAGCATAAGTGGTGGGCTACCCTTAAATCTACACTCTTTGTTGTAGACGTAACAGTTCCTCCTTTACTTAAACCAGATATGACTATCACTCACTGTCCAAAGGAAAAGGTAACCCTTTTGGCTGATGTGTTTGACAGAAAGTAGAATAATGAGGAACTTGATCTTCCTCATTCATGTTTCTTGAGGCTAGTTTAGCTTTTCGATCTCATGAAATTAAAGCTCTCTTGATGGACCTTGATGCTTATTGAAGTGTAAACCAAAATGGTATTTTCCATTGTTTTTTTATGAAGACTGCAGATTTTTTGGCTCTTAAGTTATCTGTTATTTTCGGCAAGTTAACAAGTTCTTTTAGCACTTATTTGAGAATTGGTAATGTTACTCCATTATGTAAATGCCTTAGTGGTAGCTCAAGTCTGGCTGATTACCACCCAATTTCCATAACTACCAAATTATCTAAAGTTTTTAAATGTCTTTTAGCAAAACGTCTAAATTTACAGATGATGCTTTACTATTTGCATCAATTCCATCTCCTTAATCTGGAGTTGCTGAATGTCTTAATTGAGATATAGCTAAAATTAATGCATGGTGCAAATTATGGGGTATGAATTTGAATCTTAGAAAAATTCAAAGTATGATTGTAAGTAGGTCAAGGACAGTGGCTCTTCAGCTTCAGAGTCTCAGCATTGATAATGTTTCATTAACTTTGTATGGCTATTTTAAAATTTTAGGTGTGATTCTCGACAGCAAATCTATATTGAGAAACACATTAGGTCTGTCTCTTTTTCAATTGCACAAAAATTGCTTATTGAGAAGGTCTTTTAAGATTTTCAGTGATTAATCTATTCTGAAGAAGTATTTGAATTCTTTCATTCTTCCTTTTTTCGAGTATTGTTTTCCTGTCTGGTCTTCAGGTGCTGAATTTCATCTTAATTTGTTGGATAGGAACTGAAGGTCTTTTAAATTTGTTATTCCTGATGTAGATATTAATCTCTGGCACCGTCGTTCACTTAGTTGCGCATGTTGCATAAGATTTTTCGTAATTCTGATCCTACTTTACATTCAGATCATCCTGAACAATTCCATCCTGTTCATAATACTGGGCATGCAGTTAATTCTAATTGTCAGATCTTCTCCATCATGAGGCTCAATACTACACAGTACTTTAGAGGATTCATTACAGCTGTGACCAAGTTGTGGAATGGTTTTCCTAATCTGGTAGTTGAATTGGGGAACTTCAAAAGTTCAAACTTGCAGCAAATGTTTTTATGTTGAACAGGCTGACATAGTTTATATATGAAAGATCGGTTTTAGTGTTGTTATTATTAATATATTTTATTTTAATTGTTCATTACTTCTTATAGTTTATTTATTTATTTTCCTCAATGGGCTATTTTTTATCTGTCGGAGTCCTTGGGCTTATAGCATCCTGCTTTTTTGACTAAGGTAGTAGCTTATTGGATGATAATAATAATAATAATAATAATAATAATAATAATAATAATAATAATAATCCTGCAGCAGCAGCAGCATTTGCTATAAGTCCTAGGGTTCCAATAGGGAAAATAGCCCAGTGAGAAATTAAATACGGAGAGATAGTATAGCGTGACTCAGTGTACCCTCAAGCAAGAGAACTCCAACCCAAGACAGTGGAAGACCATGGTATAGAGGCTGTGGCACTACCCAGAACTAAAGAACAATGATTCAATTTTGGAGTCTCCTCCTAGAAGAGTTGTTTACCATAGATTAAGAGTCTTTTCTACCCTTACCAAAAGAAAAGAAATATTTTGAGCTTACTGTACATGAGAAATAATTCCTCTCGATTCTGTATTTCATTTATTTATCGTAAGATAAGCATATTTCACTTGACAATTTACGTTGCTGTCGGTCTTGATTCTCAGTATATTGTTTTCTAAATGAATTTTATGTATTGTTGTCACTGTATAACAGATTACTAAAGTAAAAAGATACTACATACTATAAGGTTTAATTTAGATTGATCGAAACCAGTATAGACTGACATAGAAACACTATAAACTGATGGAAGGGCATGTCTGATGCCATTGCTCTGCAATGGACTAGCAACAACAAAAACAACAAATACAGCTCATTGTAGTCCACTGCAGGACAAAGGCCGCAGACATATTCTTGCCTGGGTTTGGTCAATTTTCATCACCGCGCTCACCACTCCGGATTGGTGATAGCGGGAAACTTTAGTCTGATCGCTCACAGCAAACCAACCTGATATGCGTGACCCTGACGAGTAAAGCTTCGCTGATCATGGCGATACACAATCCTTTTCACCCCGTTAAGGTATCTCTGCTCAGAAAGGGGTATCTATATATCTCTCTATCCCTTATATATATATATATATATATATATATATATATATATATATATATATATATATATATATATATGTATGTATATATCATCATCATCATCATCATCAGATCCTCTTACGCCTATTGACGCAAAGGGCCTCAGTTAGATTTCGCCAGTCGTCTCTATCTTGAGCTTTGAGCTTTTAATTCAGTACTTCTCCATTCATCATCTACTTCGCGCTTCATAGACCTCAGTCATGTAGGCTATATATATATATATATATATATATATATATATATATATATATATATATATATGTAAATATATATATATATATATATATATATATATATATATACATATATATATATATATATATATATATATATATATATATATTATTATTATTATTATTACTATCCAAGCTACAACCCTAATTGGAAAAGCAAGATGCTATAAGCCCAGGGGCTCCAATAGGGAAAAATAGCCCAGTGAGGAAAGGAAATAAGGAAATAAATAACTGAAGAGAACAAATTAACAATAAATTATTCTAAAAAAAGTAATGTCAAAAGAGATATATCATATATAAACTATTAACAACGTCAACAACAAAAATGTCATATATAAACTATAAAAAGACTCATGTCCGTCTGGTCAACAAAAAAGCATTTGCTCCAACTTTGAACTTTTGAAGTTCTACTGATTCAACAACCCGATTAGGAAGATCATTCCACAACTTGGTAACAGCTGGAATAAAACTTCTTGAGTACTGCGTAGTATTGAGTCTTATGATGGAGAAGGCCTGGCTATTAGAATTAACTGCCTGCCTAGTATTACGAACAGGATAGAATTGTCCAGGGAGATCTGAATGTAAAGGATGGTCAGAGTTATGAAAAATCTTATGCAACATGCATAATGAACTAATTGATCGACGGTGCCAGAGATTAATATCTAGATCAGGAATAAGAAATTTAATAGACCGCAAGTTTCTGTCCAACAAATTAAGATGAGAATCAGCAGCTGAAGACCAGACAGGAGAACAATACTCAAAACAAGGTAGAATAAAAGAATTAAAACACTTCTTCAGAATAGATTGATCACCGAATATCTTAAAAGACTTTCTCAATACGCCAATTTTTTGTGCAATTGAAGAAGACACAGACCTTATATGTTTCTCAAAAGTAAATTTGCTGTCAAGAATCACGCCTAAAATTTTGAAAGAGTCATACAAATTTAAAGAAACATTATCAATACTGAGATCCGGATGTTGAGGAGCCACCGTCCTTGACCTACTTACAATCATACTTTGAGTTTTGTTAGGATTCAACTTCATACCCCATAATTTGCACCATGCACTAATTTTAGCTAAATCTCTATTAAGGGATTCACCAACCCCAGATCTACATTCAGGGGATGGAATTGATGCAAAGAGAGTAGCATCATCTGCATATGCAACAAGCTTATTTTCTAGGCCAAACCACATGTCATGTGTATATAGTATGAAAAGTAATGGGCCAAGAACACTACCCTGTGGAACACCGGATATCACATTCCTATACTCACTATGGTGCCCATCAACAACAACTCTTTGAGATCTACTACTTAAAAAATCAATAATAATGCTAAGAAACGACCCACCCACTCCCAACTGTTTCAGTTTGAAAACAAGGGCCTCATGATTAACACGGTCAAAGGCAGCACTAAAATCAAGGCCAATCATACGAACTTCCCGACCACAATCAAGGGATTTCTGTACTGCATTGGAGATTGTAAGAAGGGCATCACATGCTCCAAGGCCTTTCCGAAAACCAAATTGCAAACTAGGGAATAGATGATTACCTTCAGCAAACCTATTAAGACGTTTTGCCAGAAGACGTTCAAAAACTTTAGATAATATGGGAGTTATGGAAATTGGGCGGTAATCAGTGGGACTTGAGCTACCACAAACACATTTACATAGAGGAGTAACATTACCAATTCTCCAACAAGTGCTAAAAGCTCCTCTTCTTGCTAACTTGCGTAAAATAACAGATAACTTTGGAGCTAAGAAATCTGCTGTCTTTATAAAAAACAAAGGAAAAATACCATTAGGGTCTACACCTCCATAAGCATCAAGGTCCACCAACAGAGCTTTAATCTCACGAGATCGAAAAGCTAAACTAGTTAGTTTAGCCTCAGGAAAACAGGAATGAGGAAGTTCAAGTTTTTCATTACTCTGTTTACTGTCAAAAACATCAGCCAAAAGGGTTGCCTTTTCCTTTGGACAGTGAGTGACTGAGCCATCTGGTTTAAGTAAAGGAGGAACTGTTGCATCTACACCAAAGAGTGCAGATTTAAGGGTAGACCACCATTTATGTTCCTGAGTTGTACCAGAGAGGGTTTCTTTTATGATTAAATTGTACTCCTTTTCAGTTGAGGCATAAACTCTCTGAGCAAAAGCTCGAAGCTGAGTATAGTTGTTCCAGGTCAAATCTGATCTGTTACCCTTCCAAAGGTGATAGGCCTCCTGCTTCTCCAAATAAGCACGTCTACAATCATCATTGAACCACGGTTTGTCCTTCATTCGGTACCTTAGCACACGAGAAGGGATACGCCTATCAATTATGTTGACTAGATTCTCATTCAAAGGGACAACAGGATCTACACTATTATATAATTGTGACCAATTCAAGCACAAAAGATCATGCAAAATCCCATTCCAGTCTGCTTGGGATTTCATATAAATTTTACAAGAATATGATATATCAGGGACAGGCTGCTCAGTCTTCACTAATAATGAAATCAAGGCATGATCAGAAGTCCCGACTGGAGAACCAACCTTACTAGTTATAACGCCAGGGGAGTCAGTGTATACGAGGTCCAAGCAATTACCAGACCTGTGAGTAGCTTCATTTATGATTTGCTCACAGCCTGATTCTGAAGCAAAATCTAAAGCTCTTAAGCCATGGCGATCGGTAGGAGAGATAGAACTCAACCACTCCCTATGGTGAGCATTAAAATCACCAATAAAGACAAACGAAGCCTTTCTATCATCTTCTTGTATCTTAGCCATAATGGTAAGAAGACAATCAAAGATAGAATCATCCATGTCTGGATTCCGGTAGATTGAACACAAATAAAAGTTGTTATGCCTGCCACAAACTTTTATTACCTGAATCTCATGACATCCACATTGATAGCAGGACTTATGAGAAGCAGGGTACTCGGTCCTAATATACACCGCCATTCCCCTGGCCCTAGGAATGGAATCACGTTTCAGCATTATTGGCTTCTTAAAACCAGTTATAAGGAGCTCAGATGAGTGCCTCATATTAGAAACCAAAGTTTCTGAGCACAAAAGAATATCATACTGTCTGGACGCAACTGTAAGGTCTCGGATATTTGCATGAAGACCACGAATATTGCAATACAGAAGACGACATTGACGAAATCTAGGACGTACTGGTCCCGGATTTCGCTCAATGTCTCCAGACAGCATAAGAATTAATAGAAATAAAAAAGAGACATCATACTTAAAAACTAGATTAACAAGAATTAAAACAAAAACAATATGTACAGAATAATAATAAAAGTGATTGATGATATCCATAGACTATAGTAAAAAGTCGGAAAAACTGGTCAACATGGAGGAGCCGATACACCATGCAAGGCTAAATACCCTCCAGGATAGCCACTTCAACTGAAGGGAGGACAGTAAGGATGGTTTTGAGAAGAAAAAATCAGAAAAAGGAAAAGACAACCTCTTGATAAACCACCAGGCATCCATGGCCCTTCTATTAAGCCTGCCCAACACACCATTTCAAAAAAACAAGAGGAAGAAAAAAAAAAATAAGATAGAATAGTGTGCCCGAGTGTACCCTCAAGCAAGAGAACTCTAACCCAAGACAGTGGAAGACCATGGTACAGAGGCTATGGCACTACCCAAGACTAGAGGACAATGGTTTGATTTTGGAGTGTCCTTCTCCTAGAAGAGCTGCTTACCATAGCTAGAGAGTCTCTTCTACCCTTACCAAGAGGAAAGTACACTGAACAAATTGCAGTGCAGTAAATTAACCCCTTGGTGAAGAAGTGTTAAGTATCTCATTGTTGTCAGATGTATGAGGAAAGACGAGAATATGTAAAGAATAGGCCAGACTATTCCGTGTAAGTGTAGGCAAAGAAAAAATAAGCCGTGACTAGAGAGAGGGGTCCAATGCAATACTGTCTGGCCAGTCAAAGGATCCAATACCTCTCTAGTGGTAGTATCTCAACGGGCGGCTGGTGCCCTGGCCAACCTACTATATCCTTGTTTAACATTACTTTTGAAACGAATATAGGTTCTTCAGTTTAACCTGTTTATGGATAATTGTATTATCTGCCATTGTTATATCTTGGGTCAGTGATGTATCCGAGTCGACATTTTTTTTTCTGGTTGTTTTATTTTGGGTCATTGATTTATTCGAGACAACATTTTTTTTTCTGGTTTATTGTTTTATTTTGGGTCATTGATTTATTCGAGACAAAAATATTTTTTCTGGTTTATTGTTTTATTTTGGGTCAGTGATTTATTCGAGACATTTTTTTTTCTGGTTTATTGTTTTATTTTGGGTCAGTGATTTATTCGAGACATTTTTTTTCTGGTTTATTGTTTTATTTTGGGTCAGTGATGTATCCGAGTCGACATTTTTTTTTTCTGGTTTATTGTTTTATTTTGGGTCAGTGATTTATTCGAGACATTTTATTTTCTGGTTTATTGCTTTATTTTGGGTCATTGATTTATTCGAGACATTTTTTTTCTGGTTTATTGTTTTATTTTGGGTCAATGATTTATTCGAGTCAACCTTTGTTTCTAGTTTATTGTTTTATTTGCGTCAGTATTTTATCTCTGTCAGTAATTTACGAGTCAATATTCAATCCGAGTCGGTATTTTTTCCCTGTGAGTTTTATCTGGGTTGGTATTCTTTCGAGAGATTGAAATTCTCTAAACCAGTATTTTTTCTGTTTTCCTCTGTCAGTTTTGGCAGCAGTGCTTTCAGTGTCATTGTTATTCTGGATCAGTATTTTTTCTTTTTTCTCTTTTATGTCAGTTTTGTCAGTAATGTTTTCAGTGAAATTATTTTTCTGGACCAGTATTTTCTGTCAGTTTAGTCAGTAATGTTTTCAGTGTCATTATTTTCTGAAACAGTATTTTCAAGTCAGTTTTCTCAGTAATGCTTTCAGTATCATTATATTTCAGGACCAGTATTTTTTTCTGTAAGTTTTGTCAACAATATTCTGTCATTATTTTTCTTTTTTCTGGACCAGTATTTTTCTGTCAGTTTTGTCAATAATGTTTTCAGTGTAATTTTCTTTTCTTTTTTCTGGACTAGTATTTTTTGTCAATTTTATCAAAAATGTTCTGAGTGTTATAATTTTTTGGCCCAGTATTTTTTCCTTTCAGTTTTGTCAATAATTTTTTAGTGTTATTATTTTTGGCCCAGTAGTTATTTCTTTCAGTATTGTCAATAATGTGTACATTGTCATTATTTTTTCGGACCAGCATTTTTTTGTTCTGTCAATAATGTTTTCAGTGCCATTATTTTTCCTGGCCAGTATTTTTTCTGTCCGTTTTGTCAATAATATTTTCAGCGTCATTATTTTTCTGGACCAGTAATTTTTATGCCAGTTTTGTCAATAATGTTATCAGTGTCGGACCAGTATTTTTTTCTGTCAGTTTTGTCAATATTTTCAGTGTCATTATTTTTCTTTTTATCTGGACCTATATTTTTTCTGCCAGTTTTGTCAATAATATTTTCAGTGTCATTATATTTTTGGACCAGTATTTTTTCTGTCAGTTTTTTCAATAATATTTTCAGTGTCATTATTTTTCTGGACCAGTATTTTTCCTGTCAGTTTTGTCAATAATGTTCTGTCCCTATTTTTCTGGACCAGTATTTTTTCTGTCAGTTTTGTCAATAATGTTTTAATTATCATTATTTTTACGGACCTGTATTTTTTCTGTTAGTTTTGTCAATAATGTTTTCAGTGTCATTATTTTTCTGGGCCAGTAATTTTCGTCACTTTCGTCAATAATGTTTTCAGTGTCATTATTTTTCTGGGCCAGTATTTTTCGTCAATAATGTTTTCAGTGTCATTATTTTTCTGGGCCAGTATTTTTCGTCAATAATGTTTTCAGTGTCATTATTTTTCTGGACCAGTATTTTTCGTCACTTTCGTCAATAATGTTTTCAGTGTCATTATTTATCTGGACCAGTATTTTTCGTCACTTTCGTCAATAATGTTTTCAGTGTCATTATTTTTCTGGACCGGTATTTTTTTTCTGTCAGTTTTGTCAATAATGTTTTCAGTGTCATTATTTTTTACCTGTCAGTTTTGTCAGTAACGTTTTCAGTGTCAATATTTTTCAGAAAAGGTATTTTTCTGTCAGGTTTGGCAATGTTTTCAGTGTCATTATTTTCAGGAAAGGTATTTTTTCCTGTCAGTTTTGCCAATAACGTTTTCAGTGTAATTATTTTTCAGGACCATTTTTTTCTGTTTTTTATTTTATTTTTTTTTTTGTGGTTGGTGTCCCCCAATAATGAAATTCCACTGACCGTCGCATGGGAGATATTCCATTCGATAGCAGAAACCAATATCCTCTCACCTAAAACTTCTGTTTACTATTTTGTCCAATTTAGAGAGATAGTTACAATCCACTGAATCAAGGAGGTTTACTCGTATTTTCGGACGGTGTTTTATTGTTTTCATTATTATTGATATTATTATTATTATTATTATTATTATTATTATTATTATTATTATTATAGTAGGTAATTTTTCATTTTCTTAGTTTGTGTTTTAGCTCAAAATTTCCGGTATTATTATTATTATTATTATTATTATTATTATTATTATCCCCTCCAACGAAGTTGGAAGGAGGTTATGTTTTACCCCCTCTTTGTGTGTTTGGGTGTGTTTGTTAGTGAACACCTTCCTGGCCACAATTTTGATGGTAGAGTAATGAAACTTGTAGAGATAAAATGAAAATGATTAAATTTTGGAAGGTCAAGGTCAAAGGTCAAGCTCACGGTCACGGTCAAGCAAGATGTCCAATTCACGTAATCAGCCATAAGTTTGGTCATCGTTGTCACAGATACTTCAAACTTGGTTCATATTTGAGTGTATGAAAACCCATGCCAATTAATACATATTAAGGTTGAAGGTCAAGATCGATTTCAAGGTCAAGGTCAAGCAAAAGGTCTAATTCCGGTCATCAACCTTACGGCCACAATTTTAATCGTAAAGTAATGAAACTTGCAGGGATTTTAAACTTATGTAAAGAGAAGGAAATCATTTAATTTTGGAAGGTCAAAGGTCAAGGAAAAGGTCGAGAAATAAGCTGCCGTGGCGGAGGTCTGCGCTCTACTGAGTGCCCCTTTAGTCATTATTATTATTATTATTATTATTATTATTAGTAGTAGTAGTAGTAGTAGTAGTAGTAGTAATAGTAGTAGTAGTAGTAGTAGTAAAAGATTATAATTCTTATATTAGATTCTGTTCTAATTATTAATTATTGTTATTTTTATCATTATTAATTTCGTTATTGTTATAATTTCCAAAAACATGAATATACTTAATTTTTGTAGGGGATAAGTAAAGGTAGATAGTTTACGCCACACGTATATATATATATATATATATATATATATATATATATATATATATATATATATATATATATATATATATATATGTATATATATATATATATATATATATATATATATATATATATATATATATATATATATATATGTATATATATATATATATATATATATATATATATATATATATATATATATATATATATATATATATATATATATATGTATATATATATATATATATATATATATATATATATATATATGTATATATATATATATATATATATATATATATATATATATATATATATATATATATATATATATATGTGTGTTTGAGTGAGTGAGTGAGTGAGTGAGTGAGTGAGTGAGTGAGTGAGTGATTGTGTGTACGTCCAAGTATAGTGCAGTGTCTTTAGCGGAGGTATTAATATGAGGCTGATCAGATATCTGAGTAAATTTTTGAAGCTATTGTGGAAGTTTTACTTTATGAGGGGTTCATCCATGATTCAACAATTAGGGGTAAATGAAACAGTGACATGTTTTTTAAATGCAACCATTCTTTGTTAGAGGAAACGGCCTAATGAGAGAGAGAGAGAGAGAGAGAGAGAGAGAGAGAGAGAGAGAGAGAGAGAGAGAGAGAGAGAGAGAGTGTCTCTGATCAAATGATATTGCGTTGAATCATTAGGATTAAGAATCATTAACATTTTTTATAAGGTGTTCTTTCATCTGTTGAAACGTGTATATATTTTTAGTTGAAATTTGTGTCCTTCCCTAGTTGAACCTCTTATTCATCCCCAGTTGAACCTCTTATTTATCCCCAGTTGAACCTCTTATTTATCCCCAGTTGAACCTCTTATTCATCCCCAGTTGAACCTCTTATTCATCCCCAGTTGAACCTCTTATTCATCCCATGTTGAATTTCTTATTCATCCCCAGTTGAACCTCTTATTCATCCCATGTTGAATTTCTTATTCATCCCATGTTGAATTTCTTATTCATCCCATGTTGAATCTTTTATTCATCCCCAGTAGAATCTGTTATTCATCCTCAGTTGAACCTCTTATTCATCCCCAGTAGAATCTCTTATTCATCCCCAGTAGAATCTCCTATTCATCCCCAGTTGAATCTCTTATTCATCACCAGCTGAATCTGTTATTCATCCCCAGTGGAATCTGTTATTCATCCCCAGTTGAACATTTTATTCATCCCGAGTTGAACCTCTTATTCAGCCGCAATTGAATCTCTTATTAATCCCCAGTTGAACCTCTTATTAATCCCCAGTTGAACCTCTTATTGATCCGCAGTTGAACCTCTTATTCATCCCCAGTAGAATCTCTTATTCATCCCCAGTTGAATCTCTTATTCATCACCAGCTGAATCTGTTATTCATCCCCAGTGAAATCTGTTATTCATCCCCAGTTGAACATTTTATTCATCCCGAGTTGAACCTCTTATTCAGCCGCAATTGAATCTCTTATTAATCCCCAGTTGAACCTCTTATTAATCCCCAGTTGAACCTCTTATTTAACCCTAGTTGAACCTCTTATTCAGCGGTAATTGAGCCTCTTATTAATCCACAGTTGAACCTCATATTAATCCCCAGTTGAACATTTTATTCATACCCAGTTGAACCTCTTATTCAGCGGCAATTAAACCTCTTATTAATCCCCAATTGAACCTCTTATTAATCCGCAGTTGAACCTCTTATTTAACCCTAGTTGAACCTCTTATTCAGCGGCAATTGAACCTCTTATTAATCTGCAGTTGGACATCATATTAATCCGCAGTTAAACCTCTTATTCATCCCCAATTGAACCTCTTATTAATCCGCAGTTGAACCTCATATTAATCCGCAGTTGAACCTCTTATTCATCCCTAGTTAAATCTTTAATGCAACCACCCCCCATTAGTTCAACCTTTCATATATCCTTATTCATTTCCTTGAAATTTATTAAAATCTAAACGCAACACCAACAATAATATTTAATATCTGATCTCAGGCGCAAGATATCTTAAGCCATAATTAGCATTACAGTATTCCTGGTAGAAAGACGTTTTACGTAAAAAATGGTTTGCGGCAATTTCACAGATGGTCTGTTTGATTTATCTTCTCCT
>NC_090744.1:99000557-99003057 GCF_036898095.1 Palaemon carinicauda
GTTTATGACTTTTTTTTTTTTTAAATTAAGTTCCTCTCTTTTCCCTCTTACCTAGATTTTCCCCCTATTCTTTAAAATTTTCCCTATTCCTTAGTTTTTTCTTACTTAGATTTACCTTATTTCTCAGCTTTTTCCCTATACTACAGAATTTTTCTATTTAGATTTAGATTTTTCCCTATTAGATATTTTCCTTATTTAGATTTTTCAATATTTCTCAGATTCTATTCTATTATTTAGAATTTTCTCACATGGATATTTTTTCTAATTCTTATATTTTATTCCCCTGATTGTTTCCTTATTCCGTAGAATTTTCCCTATTCCATAGATTTGCTTCCCTATTTCTTATCGTTTTGTCTATGATATAGCTCGCTTTGAAAAAAAAATCTCGTCCAATTAATTTATGTTTATACAATATAAGACAGAAAATCAGCCCCATTCATCAGCTACTTAAATTTCACTGTTAATTATCATCATCATCATCATCATCTTCTCCCACGCCTATTGACGCAAAGTGCCTCGGTTAGATTTCGCCAGTCGTCTCTATCTTGAGCTTTTAATTTAATACTTCTCCATTTCTCATCTCCTACTTCGCGCTTCATAGTCCTCAGCCATGTAGCCCTGGGTCTTCCAACTCTTCTAGTGCCTTGTGGAGCCTAGTTAAACATTTGTTAAATATAGTCGATATTATTATTTTTATTATTATAATTATTATTATTATTATTATTATTATTATTTTTATTGCTTGCTTGCTTACTTACTTACTTACCTAATTATCTACAGCCTCAGTTTGAAAAGCAAGATGCAATTACCCTAAGGATTCTAATTATAATAAAAGACAAAACATCCACAATTAACTGTCCCCGTGCAATGAAATTCCTTAAACAATTGAAGGAAAAGCTGGAAAAAAGCGAATAATTATTCCCACCATCCACCAGACACCAATTAAGAAGAGGAACGCCATAATGGTGGAATATGATTGCCGGTCCAATCTGGATAATGGTTGAAGCAATTGTACTTCTTTGGGAAGGGGTGGGGGGTTTGTGAGCCGGGTGGGGGGCGGGGGTTGGGGCAGTGCAGTTTAGGTAGTATTGAGGGTATTTGTAGCGGTCCTTTCCCCCCCCCTTGGTACACCTACTTTTTTGTCTTTTATTTCTTCTCCGTTACTGCTTTTTTTTTCCATCATGCTGTTGATATTTTGTTTTTAAAATTCTGTTGTTATTAAGATTATTATTTTTATTTTAGTAATAAGTAATAGTAGTATCTTTATCATTATCTTCATTAACATTATTATTATTATATTATCATCATCATCATCATTATCACTGTAATAATAATAATAATAATAATAATAATAATAATAATGATAATACTTGAAATTATAATATCAGTGTTAATAAAAATAATGCACTCCCTTGTCCAAGTACTTGGTTATATACCAAAAGTTTTGTGATTCCAATCTTTTAAAAAAAAACCCTGTTTTCATGAAGTTTTCAAATGTATATTAGTCAATATTGAAGTTGTTAACCGTCGTATATATATATATATATATATATATATATATATATATATATATATATATATATATATATATATATATGTGTATATGTATATATCTATATATGTATATGTATATATCTATATATATATGTATATATATATATATGTATATATCTTTATATATATTTATATATATTTATATATATATATATATATATATATATATATATATATATATATATATCTATCTATATCTATATCTATATCTATCTATCTATATATATATATACATATATATATATATATATATATATATATATATATATATATATATATATATACATGTATATATCTATATCTACATATACTGTATATATATATATATATATATATATATATATATATATATATATATATAGATAGATAGATAGATAGATATATATCAATGTATTTTCCTCACAGAAAGCTGTGAAATAGTGCCATAAGACATTTATCTGAGGTACGCTTGCAATATCTTGTAAAAGATATTTCAGTATATTTGAAGGCAATACGAATTACTCGGGCAACGAGAACAACTAATTTGACATTTTTGGTCCACCTTTAAAAACCCACCTAATTATCATTACGAATTGCACGTGCAATTAGAAAACTAATTATACAACTCTGGTCCACCTTTTAATTATAAAAACAGGTACAGGTATAGATTTTTTTTTTTTCAAAAAGCCATATACTGGAATGAAGTTCTTTTTGACTGACACCTAGAATTCATTTTGGGCTATTAAAGCTGATTGCTCTGTTGAGCCAGACCGACGAGATTTGAATGGAAGGGATTCAGTTAAACTGTGACTGTAACTGTCATTTGGAAAGACTTCATTCCTGTGAAATGAATTATATTCCTGTTGTTTTTTTATGCCTTTTGGAGTTTATCATTTGTTTGATATTAAAATTACATTGTATAAATTTAATTTTTGATAGAAAAACTAAGTATTTTTATATGCGTTAA
>NC_090744.1:99047390-99057390 GCF_036898095.1 Palaemon carinicauda
TGTTTTGAAGGAGTCAATATTATATGAGTGGAATAAGTTAGTATTATATGGGTGGAATGAGTCAATATTATGTGGGCGAAATAAATCAATATTGTATGGGAAGAATAAGTCAATGTTATATGGGTTAAATAAGTCAGGATGATATTGGTGGAATGAGTCAATATTATGTGGATTGACTAGGTCAATGGTGGCGGAATAAGTCAATATTATATGGGATGAATAAATCATTATATGGTTGGAATGAGTCAATATTACAAAGATGAAGTAAGTTAATATTATATGCGCAGAATAAGTCGGTATTATATGGATGAAATAAGTTAATATTGTATTTGTGGAATAAAGCAATATCTTATGGGTGAAATAAATCAAGATATGGGAGGAATGAATCAGTATTATATGGGTGGATTGAGTCAATATTATGTGGGTGAAATAATTCAATATTGTATGGGCAGAATAAGTCCACATTATATGAGCTGAATAGGTCAGTATTATATCGGTGGAATGAGTCAATATTATATGGATTAAATAAGTCAATAGTGGCGGAATAAGTCGATATTGTATGGTCAGAAAAAGTCCATATTAAATATGTAAAATAAGTCAGTATCATATGGGTGGTATAAGTCAATATTATGTGGATGGAATAAGTCAATCCTGGTAGAATAAGTCTACATGGTAGAATAACATATTATATGGGTAGAATAAATTAGTGTTATTTGATCGTAATAAGTCAATGTTGACAGAATAAATCAATATTATATTTGTGGAATAAGTCAATAGTGTATGTGGAGAATAAATTGATATATAGGCAGAATGAGTCAATAGCATATGGTGGAATGAGTTTATCATACTATATATGCAGAATACTGTATGTCAATATGGCAAGAATAAGTCAGAATAATGTGGTTGGAATAAATCAATGTTATAGGGCCAGAATAAATCTATATCATATCAGCGGAATGAGTTGATATCATGTGGATGGAATAAGTCAATATGGGCAGAATAAGTCAATAATGAACAGAATGACATATTATGAGGGTAGAGTAAATCTGTATTATATGGGTGTAATAGTATTGGCGGAATTAGCCAATATTATATGGGCGCAATGATTCATTATTACATAGGCAGAATAAATCAATGTTATATGGATGGAATAAGTACATATGATATGGGTGGAATAAGTCAATATGGTATTGGTAAAATGAGTCAATATTTTATGGATAGAGTAGTCATCATTAAATAGGCAGAATATGACAATATAGGCGAATAATTCAATATGATATGGATGGCATAAGTCAATATGATATGGGGGAGAATGAGTCAATATGTTATGGGCAAAATGAGTCATCACTATATAGTCAGAATATGACAATATGGGCAAATAAGTCAATTTGATATGGATGGAATAAGTCAATATGATATGGGCAGAATGAGTCTTCATTATATGGCACAATATGATAATATGGGCAAATAAGTCAATTTGATATGGTTGGAATAAGTCAAAAGGATATGGATGGAATAAGTCAATATGATATGGGCAGAATGAGTCTTCATTATATGGCACAATATGATAATATGGGCAAATAAGTCAATTTGATATGGTTGGAATAAGTCAAAATGATATGGATGGAATAAGTCAATATGATATGGGCAGAATGAGTCTTCATTATATGGCACAATATGATAATATGGGCAAATAAGTCAATTTGATATGGTTGGAATAAGTCAAAAGGATATGGATGGAATAAGTCAAAATGATATGGGTGGAATAAATCGGTATCATATGGGTGGAGTGAGTGATAATATGGGCAGAATGAGTCATTATTATATAGGTAGGATATGTCCATATATGACGAATAAATAAGAAATATATAGACGGAATAAATCGATATCATATAGGTGGAATGAGTCAATAAAAATTCCCTAATGGAACCTCTGCTCTTTCTCACACGCATCTCCAAGAAAGATTCTTAATAAATCTTAGGAGGAAACCAAAAAAAAAAAAAAAAAAAAAAAAAAAAAAAAAAAAAAAAAAAAAAAACTTTCAAGAAACTAGCAAGACGGCTTTTCTTCTTCTTCTTCTTCTTCTTCTTCTTCTTCTTCTTCTTCTTTTTCTTTTTCTTCTTCTTCTTCTTCTTCACGGAAGTGGATGGAAATCAAAACTGACAAGACGGTTCTTCATCATCTTCTTCTTCTTCTTCTTCTTCTCGGAAGTGGATGAGAAAACGACAAAGGAAGACAAAGGGCAAAGCAGAAATAAATGATTTGTGTGGAGACAAGGAAAGCAATTACTTGGCCACGTAATGGAACTACTTAAGGTTACTAAAAAGGCCAAGTTAAGCATGCGACAATTTTACCAGCACTTGCATTAATGCTGCGCACATTGTTTTGTACAGATGTTGGGGGTTGTAGATGTTGCCTCTTTCTTAGACTCTTTTGTTTTAAATAGATTAAATTGTTTTGTTTTTTAGTATATGGCGATTTTTAGCTGCTTTCCTACAGAATTCGGTTGTTTCTTAATTTTTTTTTTTTTTTTTATTAGACTGTCTATTTTATCTTCAATATTGGCTGTTTATTTAATTATGATGGCTGTTTCTTTGCCAGTTTTTTTTTACGTAGATTAACTTTCACTTTTTTTTTTTTAGAGGTTGGCTGTTTCTTAACCCTTTTTTACATAAATTGGCTTTTTTTAATTTTTTTTTACTGTAGCCTGATTTTAGCGTTTCTTTGCAAATATTGGCTGTTTTTTTTCTTTTTAGTTTGTTTGGAAATATTGGCTATTTTTATGTTTGTTTTAATGTTGGCTGCTTTATATAGATGCTGACCCTTTTTTTAGATATCTGATTCATTTAAAGTTGGTTGTTTTTCATAAGTATTGGCCGTTCTAATGTTGGCTTTTTTTAGTTTGTTTTTTACATGTATTATTTAGATGTCTGATTTATTAGAAGTTGATTGTTTTTTTTATAGATATTGACTCTTTTTAATAGGTGTTTTAATGTTGGCTGTTTTAACTGGTGTTTACAGATGTGGACTTTTTTTAGATATCTGATTTATTAAAAGTTTTTTTTTTAGAGATATTGGTTACTTTAATGTTTGTTTTAATGTTGACTGTTTTAGTTGTTTTGACAGATGTTGACCGTATATTTAGATGTTTGAATGTTTGAATGTTTTTTACTGATATTGGTTGGTTTATGTTTGTTTTAAAGTTGGTTATTTTAGCTGTTTCATTCTTAACAGATGATTGAAGGTTTATGTCTGTTTTTTTAGGCAAGCTGTTAATTGACACTATTGGGGTAAGTCAAAGTTGCCTTACTTTCGCCATGGAAAATAAATTAATAATAATAATAAAATGTCTCTTGGGAAATTTATATTTCATAAACAGCCTCTTAGTGTCTGTGGAAAAGGGGAAGGTGGGCTGGTATGTTAGGTCTTATGTGGACCCCTGAACACTGTTCAATCATTAAATGAATAAAGTGAAAAAGATTTTTTGCAATTAAGGGACTAACCGAAGACAGGTTTCCCTTATTTATCATTATTATTACCAGCTAAGCTACAACCCTAGTTGGAAAAGCAGGATGCTATAGCATAAGCAAAAGGGCTCCAAGAGTGAAAAATAGCCCAGTGAGGAAAGGAAATAGGGAAATAAACGATATAAGAAGTAAAGAAAATTAAAATGAAATATTTTAAAAACATTAACAACATTAAAACAGATATTTGATTTATAAACTACAAAAGGACTTATGTAAGCTTGTTCAACATAAAAACATTTGCTGCGAGTTTGAACTTTTGAAGTTCTACTGATTCAACTACCTGACTAGGAAGATCATTCTACAACTTGGTCACAGCTGGAATAAAACTTCTAGAGGACTGGGTAGTATTGAGCCTCTTGATGGAGAAGGCCTGACTATTAGAATTTACTGCATAATTAGTATCATGAACAGGATGGAACTGTTCGGGAAGATCTGAATGTAAAGGATGGTGAGAATTATAAAAAATCTTATTCAACATGCATAATGAACTAATGGAACGACGGTGCCAGAGATTAATATCTAGATCAGGAATAAGAAATTTAATAGACCGTAAGTTCTTATCCAACAAATTAAGATGTGAATCAGCAGCTGAAGACCGCACATAGAACAATATTTAAAGATTATTCCATGAATTTAGATTTTTTCTTTTGATATTTATTAAGGGGGAAGTGAAGAATGTCCCTATTTACGTTCACTATGAAATTAAAGCTCAGTTTTAAGGGTAATGTCATTCCTTTGAAAGTTCATAAATGAAGTAGAAAAACCTCGAGGGTGTGAAGTTTTAAACCTACGGATATTTTACTCCATATTTGATAATATGAAACTCCTTTAGGAAAAAGAAACCTGCCCCTCTCTCTCTCTCTCTCTCTCTCTCTCTCTCTCTCTCTCTCTCTCTCTCTCTCTCTCTCTCTCTCTCTCTCGTTTCATAACATTATTTTTGCTCTATTTGCTTGCCATGGCCCTAAATCCCCATATACTTTGAGATTGATGCAATCTAATTATCAAAATTCCAATTTCCCCATTTTGATAAATATTTGCCCGAACTAATGAGTCTTTAAATCACACTCCGTTTGATATAATAATCTCAACCATATTCCGACTAAGCAAAATCGAATAGAATAAGAGTAAAATAAGTCTCCGGAAAAGATAAAGAATAGGCAGGCTAGATAGCACATGATCTCATTTATGAGAACAATTGATTCTTTATTGAATCTTTAGATTTTTTTCAATCGTTTGATACATTAACCTGCACCACATTCAAAATAAGGGGAAGAGAAAAGGATAAGATTAAAGATGAGTCTCCTGAAAAGATAAAGAATACGCAGACTAGATAGACAATGATCTCATTCACAAGTGCAATTGGTTCTTTATTGATTCTGTATATGTTATGAAGATTATATGCAATTGACTCTTTATTGATTAGATTTTATGCAATTGACTTTATTAATTAGATTTTATGCAATTAACTCTTTATTAATTAGATTTTATGCAATTGACTCTTTATTGATTAAATTTTATGCAATTGACTCTTTATTGAATAGATTTTATGCAATTGACTCTTTATTGAATCTTTATATTATATGAAGATTTTATGCAATTGACTCTTTATTGATTCTCTATATTTTTTAAAGATTTTATGTAATTGATTCTTTAATGAATCTTCATATTTTGTGAGGATTTTATGCAATTGATTCTTTATTGAATCTTTAAATTTTATAAAGATTTTATGCTATTGATTCTTCATTGTTTCTTTATATTCTATGAATATTTAATGCAATTGACTCTTTAGTGATTCTTTATATTTTATGAAGATTCTATGCCATTGATTCTTTATATTTTATGATATAAAGAAAAGGTAGAAAACAGAAGACGGTCTGAAAAATTGGGGAATGGAACGCAACAGGAATAAAAAAATGGTCGAGTGAATGCGTTACCAATTCCAGCGAGAAGGTTTTTCACACCAAATAGGCCCTCACAAAATCTCTCGATCCCCAGCCGTTTACACGCAATCACACACACACACACACACACATACACGTACACAAACCCCGTGTATGCGTACATACACAGAATCCCACACATGCACAAGAGCCTCCGTGATATATGTTGCGTCAAACAAATTGGATTTTATTTCGTAAATTCGGTTTCAACGCGTGATTGGATGTGTCCAATTTATGTGATTCTCTACGAAATGCATCGCTTGTTGTTTAACAATATCAACTCTCTCTCTCTCTCTCTCTCTCTCTCTCTCTCTCTCTCTCTCTCTCTCTCTCTCTCTCTCTCTCTCTCTCTCTCTCTAGCTTTCCAAATTCAGTATTGAGTGGGGCTGAAATTGTTGTAAAATCCAATAATTTTTTTCTTTTCATAATCTTTAAGCCAACAGCTGGCCACACGCACACACACACACACACACTCTCTCTCTCTCTCTCTCTCTCTCTCTCTCTCTCTCTCTCTCTCTCTCTCTCTCTCTCTCTCTCTCTCTCTCCGGATTCAGTATTGAGTGGGCTGAAATTGTGGTAAACTCCAATAATTTTTGTTTTTTCTTAATTTTTAAGCCAACAGCTGGTCACACACACACACACACTCGAACGTCATTTTCATGTTTCTGTGTCCGTCGGTTCTCTAAAACCTTGTCATTCTCCACGAAACACATAGTTTGTTTAACGATATCCTTCTCTCTCTCTCTCTCTCTCTCTCTCTCTCTCTCTCTCTCTCTCTCTCTCTCTCTCTCTCTCTCTCTCTCTGTAGTTGTACTAAAAATTTTCTTTTATTATTATTATTATTATTATTATTATTACTTGCTAAGCTACAACCCTAGTTGGAAAAGCAGAATGCTACAATGCCACTGGCTCCAACAGGGAAAATAGCCTAGAGAGGAAAGGAAACTCGGAAAAATAGAATATTCCAACAACAGTGACAACATCGAAATGAATATCTCCTATATAAACTACAAAAACTCTAATGAAACAAGAGGAAGAGAAATAAGACAGAACAGCGTGCTCGAGTGTACCCTCAAGCGAGAGACTTTTGATATCGTCGGGACAAGAAAGCAATTGAAAGTGGGGCATTATAGTAATTACTAAATACTTTAATATCTTGAAATATGTCTGCATGTATCTTTTGGTGTCCACATTTTACACATTCCATAAAAATTAACAATACTGAACTACCTCTTGTCAGTTTTAAGGTTTAAAGGTAACTCATGAATGGCAGAGGCAAGGTACAGGAGAATGCCCTAGAAACTGACCATATATACATATGATCAACGCCCAAGCCCCCTCTCCACCTAAGCTTGGACCAGGGATGGCCGGGCAATGGCTACTAGTGACTCAGGAGGTAGACCTATAGACTCCCCTAAACCCAGCTCACAAGGATGTTGAGGTTACAGACACAATTAGAAACTATCTAGCTTAACGGGGTCTCGAACGTTTGTCCAACGGACTGTCAGGCAGTTGCATGTAGAGATTTCATTGTTATGATGAAATGACATATAGATTGATTTTAATTACTGATAAAAATTGATTTTGATATTGATATTGGGTTGCCGAGCCTCGATTCTAGGCCTATTGAGGAAATAATAGAAATTTTTAGTTGATATTTTTCCAATGTAGATTAACTTTTATATAGACGCTTCAACTTCCTAAAAACCATGTCTGTATTTTACTAAATATTTGAATAATTAACAAGAGGAGTTTTTCAGTAGACATTTATTAATATGATTCTATCATTCTCTTATGACCATTTTCTCGGTGGAAGTTTTATTTTCTGTTTTGTATATATATATATATATATATATATATATATATATATATATATATATATATATATATATATATATATATATTAATTCAAATTACCCCTAATGAGTCAATATGGATATATATCAACACAATATCGGGCTCATATAGAAATAAATTTTTACCTCATACTTGGGATCGAACCCTAGCCCCTTCTAATGAAAGGCCAGGTCGCTTCCAACCATGTCACCAGGAGCCATAAAAGAAGTCGGAACCTAACTGCTAACTGCAGTTCAGGATTTACCCAGCGAGTTTTCCCATATATATATATATATATATATATATATATATATATATATATATATATATATATATATATATATATATATATATATATGTGTGTGTGTGTGTGTGTGTGTTTGTGTGTGTGTGTGTTTGGAATGAGACGCACATAGAAATTCCTGTCATAAAAGCCCAAGTTAATAATTATATTTGAGTTGCGTACAAAATGAAGAGATCCATACAAAAATAACAGCCTTCATTTTTAAATTCCCTGGGCGAATGATTCATTTGCGTCGTTAACGGAAACATCTGGGAAAAACGAGGAGTTTCTAATTAATCCCATACGATCTTCATCCCCCCATGATTTTCTTTCATATGGTTCGTTCAGTTGCTTAATGGACCGTTCAGTGATGTTAAAAGTGGTGAGTTCGTTCAAAGGCTAACTGTTTTAACGGTTGGCTTCATAATTTCACATGTTTTTCACATTACCGAGTGAAATCCAGGATATACATAAACGATTTAAAAAAGTTCAGAGTTCAAACTTTGAAGGAAGGTTATATAGTGAGAAGAGAAATAGGTAAATCGTTAAGAAACTAAGAAAAACATTATCTAAAGCGTTAGTTATGAAGTGGTACTATTACATCGTCACTTGGGTCTAGATTCACTAGACTAAGAGAGTAACAATATTTTACCTAGTAACCAAACCTGGAATGGTAATGGACTTTGTATAAAATATAACAGTGTTTTATAACCGTTATGTCAAAGCCTATTAAATCGGATTAAATAATCTTTTATGTTGAATCCTGTAACTACATGGTCCAGACCATTTTTATCTTAGTTTTTATAATTAGCTACTCGCTGACTGGCAATCTATAGTTAAAGGGCAACTGTCTGTTCAGTAATCCCTTTAACAATTAATTATTGGTTTCGTGTTTTTCTTCGGTACGAACACTTCCCAATTCTAAGATAAAATTACCACACGAAAAGGCGAATTAAATCCCAACCTAGCAATTTGAAATGAAAATATCCGAATGTCGAGTGAGTTCATAAGCATCTTCCCTCAATGAACTTACCATGTAGCATCTGGACTCATTACTATGACATGAAATAGAGGGGGGGGGGGTAAACTGCAAGATGGGTAAATACTAAGTACAGTATATACAATGTAGGATGAATTATGCTCTCTTACCGTACTGTTCGAAATGACCGTTTGTTGTTCGACAGTAGGCCTATGACTTATGATATCATGTGTATTTAAGCCGCCTTGACACTTACACCACACTTGATGATTTTCGTTTAACAAATGCGGTAGCCTAGTAGAAATGTCTGCCTGGTGATCTACTGGACCGGGGTTCGAGATCCACTCAAGCTCGATAGTTCCTTCAGGATCTGCAATCTCACCATCCTTGTGAATTAAGGATGTGGTTTTGGGGGAGCCTATAGGTCTACCTGCTGAATCATTAGCAGCCATTGCCAAGCCTTCCCTGGTCCTAGCTTGCGTGAAGAGGGGCCTTGGGCACTGATCATATGTACATATGGTCAGTCTGTAGGGCATTGCCTTGCTATGGCATTGTCAGTGTCCCTTGCCTCTGCCATTCATGAGCGATCATTAAAGTCTACGTAAGGAATTTGTAATGTGCAGGGGGGCTCAGAGGGAATTTTTCCATGTCTAAGAAAATGGCACGCATAAATTTTGGTGCCATTTTACCCTTCACAAACACCGCAAGAAAAGTAATCATGGCGGTTGAAAAAAAATCTTGGGAGTGTCAAGATGGCCGTCAAGGTTCCATTACTCCAAATCCAATAAGTCTTTCAGATACATTTTTCTTTTATCTTCCTCCTCGTCCCTCTAAGCTGCGTATGCTTGCGTAAATATTTTCGCGTTTTGCGTATATTCTCAAATCACTATGGCATAAAAATAGTGAAATGTTTCCTATCATACTTGGATTTATCTCAAATGAAAATCCGTCAAAGTTGGAAGATAAACCATTTTATATGCAAATAATGACAAAGTTTTGCTCTGTCTTTCTCATTACTTTTTTTTAAATGGAATTAACAGAATCTAATAGAAATATTAGATTCTCTCTCTCTCTCTCTCTCTCTCTCTCTCTCTCTCTCTCTCTCTCTCTCTCTCTCTCGAAATTCTTAAAGGATTAAAAATGAATTATAATGTTACTAGCCTTGTCAAAAATTACTTGTTAGGGATCGATTTGGTAAAAGACCTAACTCAATTAATAATTTTCTTTAGTTATATGAAACACATATATACATACATACATACATACATACATACATACATGTATAGAAAGTTATGTATTTCATTTATGCATATGCATTGTATGTATGTAAAATTATGTTTGAAAAACATGGAAACAAACATTTAATATAATGTTATATAATTTTCACGCTGTGGTTAATTACAATTAATAGTTTTAAAACGCATATATTTAAAGA
>NC_090744.1:99062390-99074890 GCF_036898095.1 Palaemon carinicauda
TGCTAACATTAGGTAGATATGCGCACACTCGCACCTCCTCTCACGAGCGTATGACTACTCTCTCTCCTCTCCTACCAGAGATACGGATAGTGCTGAACGTGACCAAAAATATTATTTATTATATATGGGCGACATATACCTATATGTATGTATATATGTAAACGTATATCTACATAACCGAGAGCCTCCCACACATAACATTTCGAAAATTCTCTCCTCGCCTTGCGTTGACTCGTATCCCCTATAAATTTCTGTATCCAATCCCCATATACATTCATGAAGCGAAGACAGAATGTGACTATGTTCATAGGTTATGTTCCCATAGGAAGAACATCCCTTAAGAAATCGAGATCTCCCTGTCATCGTTTTTCGGGTGGACCCATAACGTGGGAAAGGTGGACATTAGATTTGCATACAGGAGTCCTTCGAAAGAGGTTCCATTTTACTTTGAATCTTCGCTCCTTTGTGTGTGTGTGTCAAGAATTCCTGGTAGTGTATATTATTATTATTATTATTATTATTATTATTATTATTATTATTATTATTATTATTATTATTACTTGCTAAGCTACAACCCTAGTTGGAAAAGCAAGATGCTATAAGCCCAAGGGGCCCCAACAGGGAAAATAGCCCAGTGAGGAAAGGAAACAGGGAAAAATAAAGTATTTTAAGAACAGTGACAGCATTGAAATAAATATTTCCTATATAAACTGTAAAAACTTTAACAAGACAAGAAGAAGAGAAGTTAGATAGAATAGTATGATCGAGTGTACTCTCAAACAAGATAACCCTAACCCAAGTAGAAGACCATGGTACAGAAGCTATGGCACTACCCAAGACTAGAGAACAATGATTTGATTTTGGAGTGTCCTCCTAGAAGAGATGCTTACCATAGCTAAAGAGTCTCTTCTACCCATACCAAGAGAAAAGTAGCTACTGAAGAAGAATTCATGAAATACATTTTTCGTTAATAATTTGGGAATAATATTCGGGACTTATACGCAAGAATGTGTTTTATAATTGCATATTCATGTAAGTAGTGAAGACTGAAGTCTTGTTTGCGTTTTGGGAAAGACTTGAGCTTTAATGCTCCAATTCAACAAAGACTAAACCCCGTTAAATGAATAACTGCGAATTGATTTCTAGAAATAAATAAAAGAAATTTATTCGGTTTATTTTGTAGCACTAGAATAAATCCCTCTGCACATCACGTAGTCAGAAATTTCACACTGAAATTTCAACGTATTGTTCGAGTACAAGCGATTGTGATGGATGCTATTCATGGCACATGCTTTTCCTGTTTTTTTTTTTTTTTTATTTTATCCAGCATGCTTTAAAAGTAACATTTTCGTTGATATTTGCATACAAAAAATGCGTTTGAATAAGAGTAAATATTCGAACATACTATGGTATATTTTATATGCATGTGTGTATTTGTTATAGCATGAATAGGAAAATTAGATTTTTTTTTTCATTCTAGTGCCAAACAAGAGCAGAATATGCACGGAATAAGTCAATATTTTATTATTTTTTATTTTGAAGGAGTCAGTATTATATGAGTGGAATAAGTTAGTATTATATGGGTGGAATGAGTCAATTTTATGTGGGTGAAATAAATCAATATTGCATGGGCAGAATAAGTCAATGTTATATGGGTTGAATAAGTCAGGATAATATTGGTGGAATGAGTCAATTTTATGTGGATTGAATAAGTCAATAGTGGCAGAATAAGTCGATATTGTATGGTCAGAAAAAATCCATATTAAATATGTAGAATAAGTCAATATTATATGGGTATAATGAGTCAACATTATATGGGTGGAATAAGTCAATCCTGGTAGAATAAGTCTATATGGTAGAATAACATCTTATATGGGTAGAATAAATTAGTGTTATTTGGTCGTAATAAGTCAATGTTGGCAGAATAAATCAATATTATATTTGGGGAATAAGTCAATAGTATATGTGGAGAATAAATTGATATATGGGCAGAATGAGTCAATAGCATATGGTGGAATGAGTCTTTATCATACTATATATGCAGAATACTGTATGTCAATATGACAAGAATAATTCAATATGATGTGGTTGGAATAAATCAATATTATATGGCCAGAATAAATCTATATCATATCAGCGGAATGAGTTGATATCATGTGGATGGAATAAGTCAATATGGGCAGAATAAGTCAATAATGAACAGAATGACATATTATGAGGGTAGAATAAATCTGTATTATATGGGTGTAATAGTATTGGCGGAATTAGCCAATATTATATGGGCGCAATGATTCATTATTATATAGGCAGAATGAGTCAATAGTATATAAATGGAATAAGTCAATATGATATGGGTAGAATGAGTCAATATTTTATGGGCAGAATGAGTCATCATTATATAGGCACAATATGATGATATGGACAAATAAGTCAATATTAATTGGATGGAATAAGTCAAAATTATATGGGTGGAATAAATCGGTATCATATGGGTGAAATGAGTCAAGATATGGGCAGAATGAGATATTATTATATAGGTAGAATATGTCCATATATGGCAAATAAATAAGAAATATATAGATGGAATAAATCGATATTATATAGGTGGAATGAGTCAATATAAATTCCCTAATGGAACCTCTGCTCTTTCACACGCATCTCCAAGAAAGGTTCTTAATAACTCTTAAGAGGAAACCAAAAAAAAAAAAAAAAAAAAAAAAAGCTTTCAAGAAACTAACAAGACAGCTCTTCTTCTTCTTCTTCTTCTTCTTCTTCACGGAAGTGGATAAAAACAAAACTAACAAGACGGTTTTTCTTCTTCTTCTTCTTCTTCTTTTTCTTCTTCTTCTTCTTCTTCTTCTTCTTCTTCTTCTTCTGGGAAGTGAATGAGAAAACAACAAAGGAAGACAAAGGGCAAAGCAGAAATAAATCATTTGTCTGGAGACAAGGAAAGCAATTACTTGGCCACGTAATGGAACTACTTAAGGTTACTAAAAAGGCCAAGTTAAGCATGCGACAATTTTACCAGCACTTGCATTAATGCTGCGCACATTGTTTTGTACACATGTTGGGGTTTGTAGATGTTGATTCTTTCTTAGACATTTGTTTTAAATAGATTGAATTGTTTTGTTTTTTAATATATGGCGGTTTTAGCTGCTTTTCAACAGAATTTGGTTGTTTCTTAATCTTTTTTTTAATCGATTGTGGTTTTTATCTTCAATATAGGCTGTTTCTTTAATAGATGATGGCTGTTTCTTTGCCTGTTTTTTTTTTTTTTACATAGATTAGCTTTGTTTTAAGCAGTTCTTTTTTTTTTTTTCATATAGATTGGCTTTATTTGTTTTTAATATAGGCCTAAACAGTTTTTTTTTACATAGATTATCTTGTTTTGTTTTTATTTAAGCAGATTGTCTTTCTTTGTTTTTAATATAGGCATATTTTTTTTATAGATGTTGGCTGTTTCTTGATCCCTGTTTTTTTTTGACAGTGTAGCTTTTTTTTTTTTTTATACTGTAGCCTGTTTTTAGCGTTTCTTTGCAGATATTAGCTGTTTTTCTTGGGGCAGGGGTTGTTTGAAAATATTGGCTGTTTTTATGTTTGCTTTAATGTTGGCTGCTTTATACCGAGGTTGACTTTTTTTTTTTAGATATCTAATTTATTAAAAGTTAGTTTTTTATAGGTATTTGCTGTTTTAATGTTTGTTTTAATGTTGGATTTTTTAGTTTTTTTACAGATGTCTTTTTTTAGATATCTGATTTATTGGAAGTTGATTTTTATTTTATAAGTGTTGACTGCTTTATTGTTTATTTTAATGTTGGCAGTTTTAGCTGGTGTTTACAGATGTTGACTTTTTTAGTTATCTGATTTATTAGAAGTTAGTTGTTTTTATAGATATTGGCTGTTTAAATGTTTGTTTTAATGTTGTTTTTTTAGCTGGTGTTTACAGATGTTGGCTGTATAATTAGATGTTTGATTTATTGGAAGTTGAATGTTTTTTTACTGATGTTGGTTGGTTTATGTTTGTTTTGAAGTTGGCTATTTTAGCTGTTTCATTCTTTACAGATGTTTGATGGTTTTATATCTGTTATTTTAGGCAATCTGTTCATTGGTACATTTAGGGTAAGTGAAAGTTGCCTTCCTTACGCCATGCAAAATAAATTAATAATAAAACGTCTCTTGGGAAATTTATATTTTATAAACAGACTTGGGTGTGTGTGTATAGATTGCCTTACCTTGTGTAAGACACGAGCTCTTGCCTTGGGGTGATATAGTAGGTCTTATGTGGACTCCTGAACACTGTTCAATCATTAGATGAATAAAGTGAAAAAGATTTTATGCAATTATGGGACCATCTGAAGACAGGTTTCGCTTCTTAAGTATTTGAAGATTACTTTATGAATTTAAATAGTTCTCTTTGATATTTATTAAGGGGAAAGTGGAGGATGTCCCTATTTACGTTCACTATGAAATTAGAGCTCAGTTTTAAGGGTAATGTCATTCCTTTGAAATTTCATGAATGAAGTAGAAAAACCGCGATTGTGGAATTTTAAACCTACGGATATTTCACTCCATATTTGATAAAATTAATCTCCTTTAGGAAAAAAGAAACCTCTCTCTCTCTCTCTCTCTCTCTCTCTCTCTCTCTCTCTCTCTCTCTCTCTCTCTCTCTCTCTCTCTCTCTCTCTCTCTCTCTTCATAACCATATTTTTGCTCAATTTGCTTGTCATAGTCCTAAATTCCAACATACCTTAAGATTGATGCAATTTAATCATCAAAACTCCAATTTCACCATTTTGATAAATATTTGCCCGAACTAATGAGACTTCAAATCAAACACCGTTTGATATATTAATCTTCAGCACCATCAATAAGGAAAAGAGAACAGGATAAGATTAGAAATAAGTCTTCTGAAAAGATAATGAATAAGCAGACTACATAGAACACGTTCTCGTTTATAAGTGCAATTGATTCTTTATATTTTATGAAGATTTTATGCAATTGATTCTTTATTGATTCTTTATATTTTATGAGGATTTTATGCAATTGATTCTTTATTGAATCTTCAAATTTTAAGAATATTCTATGCAACTGATTTTTTTACTGATTCTTTATATTTTATGAGGATTTTATGCAATTGATTCTTTATTGAATCTTTATATTTTATGAGGATTTTAAGCAATTGATTCTTTATTGAATCTTTAGATTTTATGAAGATTCTATGCAATTGAATTTTTATTGATTTTTCATATTTTATGACGATTTTATGCAATTGATTCTTTATTGATTCTTTATATTTTATGAAGATTTTATGCAGTTGAATCTTTATAGTTTCCTTATATTTTATAAAGATTTTATGTAATTGATTCTTCATTGATTCTTTATGTTCTATGAAGATTTTATGCGATTGACTCTTTATTGATTCTTTATATTTTATGAAGATTCTATGCAATTGATTCTTTATATCTTATGATATAAAGAAAAGGTAGAAAACAGAAGACAGTCTGAAAAATTGGGGAATGCAACGCAACAGGAATAAAAAAATGGTCGAGTGAATGCGTTACCAATTCCAGCGAGAAGGTTTTTCACACCAAATAGGCCCTCACAAAATCTCTCGATCCCTAGCCGTTCATACAATCACAAACGCGCACACACACACACACACACACACACACACACACACACACACACACACACACACACAAGAGCCTCCGTGATATATGTTGCGTCAAACAAATTGGATTTTATTTCGTAAATTCGGTTTCAACGCGTGATTGGATTGTGCCCAATTTATGTGATTCTCTACGAAATGCATCGCTTGTTGTTTAACAATATCAACCCCCCCCCTCTCTCTCTCTCTCTCTCTCTCTCTCTCTCTCTCTCTCTCTCGCTTTCCGAATTCATATTGAGTGGGGCTGAAATCGTTGTAAAATCCAATAATTCTTGCCTCTTCATAATCTTCAAGCCACCAGCTGGTCACACACACATACACACACTCTCTCTCTCTCTCTCTCTCTCTCTCTCTCTCTCTCTCTCTCCTATCCGGAGATTTTAACTTTCCTTTCATGGATTGGAAAGAACGGATAGAAGAAAGTGGTTGTATGTATACATATAAAAAAGAGAGTAATAGTAGCTCAGAAGATAAGAGGCAATTTGAAAAGCTTCAAGATATGCTATTAGAACATAATACGCAACAAATAAACCACATTCCAACAAGAAAGGAAAATGTCCTAGATCTAGTATTTGTGAATGAGGTGAATTATGTTAAAGAAATAATAGTGTATAACACGGGAATTTCAGACCACAATGTCATAGAATTGATAGTCCATTCCAAAACAAGTGATCGCAGAATTAATAAAAGCACAAAACTTTGGGAAGGATATGGAAAATATAATTTTTACAGTAAGAATATAAAATGGTCAGAAATAAATGAAGAACTGAATAAAGAATGGAAAATGTATTTGTAAGTGATAATATACAGGTAAATACGGACATACTGTACAAAATACTGGAGAAAATTGTTGAAAAATATGTACCAAAAAAAAAAAAATAAACAAAAGACGTGCATACCAAGAGACAGAAGGATCTTATTTCAGAAAATTAGAAAGTGGAAGAAAAATCTTGCAAAAGAAAAAAATGTGTGGAAAATGATGGAAATAAAATGTAAGATAGAAAATGCTGAACAAAAGATTATACAGTCGAAAGAAAATGAAAAAAGGGACTTAGAAGAAAGGACACTTCAAAATATAAAAAGAAACCCCAAAGTACTTTACTCCTATGCAAAAAAGATGAATAAAGGGAGATTAGAAATAAGCCCTCTAAGAATTGAAGGACGGCTAACGAATAAAAAAAAGGAAATATGCAACATATTAGCAGAAAAATATAAGAGTGAGTTCACACCAAGAATTGCGAATGAGAATAATGAAACAGAAATGAGAGAAGAAATTGTTGAATATCTAACGGATATAGGTATTAATGAAGCAGATATTGTCAAGGCTATAAACGAAATTAAAAATGGATCGGCAGCCGGACCAGATGGAGTTCCAGCGATTTTGTTAAAAAAAACTGCAAACACTATCGCGAAGCCGCTTGCAATACTGCTAAGACAAAGTGTAGATATGAGAGAGATATATGTTAAACATAAATTAGCTTATATAACCCCTATCTTCAAAAGTGGATCAAGACTAGAGGCAAGCAATTATAGACATATTAGTCTAACATCACATATTATGAAAGTGTATGAGAGGGTAATAAAAAAGAAAATAATGAACCATTTGGTTCAAAATAATTTGTTTAATATAGGTCAACACGGTTTTGTGCCTGGAAAAAGTACACAGACCCAACTGATAGCACACTATGAAAACATATACAAAAATATGATAAATGAAAAAGACACAGATGTGATCTATCTAGATTTTGCAAAAGCCTTTGACAAGGTAGACCATAATATATTAGAGAAAAAAATGAGAAAGCATAATATTGTGGGAAAGATAGGAAAATGGGTAAAAGAATTCATGCAAAACAGAAAACAGATAGTGGTTGCAAATGACGAGAAATCAGATGAAGCCCAGGTAATATCTGGCGTGCCACAAGGTACGGTATTAGCTGCACTGCTGTTTGTTATTATGATCTCAGACATAGACTGTGATGTTGAAAACTCCGTAGTGAGAAGTTTCGCCGATGACACAAGAATAAGTAGAGAAATTACTTGTGATGAAGATAGGAACTCACTACAAAGAGATCTAAACAAAATATATGAATGGGCGGAGATAAATAGGATGGTATTTAACTCCGATAAATTCGAATCAATAAATTATTGAAACAGAAGGAATGGTATATGCATACAAGGGACCTAATAATGAGACAATCACAAACAAGGAAGCAATTAAAGACCTTGGTATAATGTTAAATAGGAATATGTTATGCAACGACCAAATAGCAACACTGTGGGCTAAATGTAAAGCAAAAATGGGAATGTTATTCAGACACTTTAAAACAAGAAAAGCTGAACACATGATTATGCTTTACAAAACTTATGTACGTAGTACACTCGAGTACTGCAATGTGATATGGTACCCACACTACCAAAAGGATATTGTGCAAATAGAGAGTGTACAAAGGTCCTATACTGTTAGAATAGAAGAAGTTAAGGACCTTGACTACTGGGAAAGACTGCAATTTTTAAAACTATACAGTCTAGAAAGGAGAAGAGAACGCTACATGATAATACAAGCATGGAAGCAAATCGAAGGAATTACTGAAAACATCATGGAGCTAAAAATATCAGAAAGAGCAAGCTGAGGTAGATTAATAGTGCCAAAAAATATACCAGGTAAACTAAGAAAGGCGCACAGGACATTAATCCACTACGCACCAGCATCGATAATGCAGCGACTATTTAATGTGCTGCCAGCTCAACTAAGAAACATATCAGGAGTGAGCGTAGATGTGTTTAAGAATAAGCTCGATAAATACCTAAGATGCATCCCAGACCATCCAAGACTGGAAGATGCAAAATACACCGGAAGATACATTAGCAACTCTCTGGTGGATATACGAGGTGCCTCACACTGAGGGACCTGGGGGAACCCAAACAAAAATTAAGGCAATAAGGTAAGGCGCTCTCTCACGTCATTTTCATGTTTCTGTGTCCGTTGGTTCTCTAAAACCTTATCATTCTCTACGAAACGCATAGTTTGTTGTTAAACCATATCATCTCTCTCTCTCTCTCTCTCTCTCTCTCTCTCTCTCTCTCTCTCTCTCTCTCTCTATAGCTGTACTAAAAAATTTCTACTTGTTCAGTCTTTTGATGTTGTGGAGGCAAGAAAGCAATTGAAAGTGGGGTGTTATAGTTATCATCAAATACTTTAATATCTTGAAATATGTCTGTTTATATCTTTTTGTGTCCACATTTAGAACAAGTAAAATAAATTAATAATACTCAATTAGCTCTTGTCAGTTTAAAAGTTTAAAGGTAACTCATGAATGGCAGAGGCAAGATACAGGAGAATGCCCTAGAAACTGACCATATATACCTATGATCACGCCCAAGCCTCCTCTCCACCCAAGCTTGGACCAGGGATGGCCGGGCAATGGCTACTAATGACTCAGCAGGAAGACCTATAGGCTCCCCCAAACCTCCTATCCCCAGCTCACAAGGATGGTGAGGTTACAGACACTATTAGAAACTATCTAGCTTGACCGGGTCTCGAACGTCCGTCCAACGGACTGTCAGGCAGTTGCTTGTAGAGATTTCATAATGCTATGATGAAATGACATATAAATTGATTTTAATCACTGATAAAAATTGATTTTGATATTGATATTGGGTTGCCGAGCCTCGATTCTAGGCCTATTGAGAAAATAATAGAAATTTTGTGTTGATATTTTTTCAATGTAGATTAACATTTATATAGATGCTTTAACTTCATAAAAACCATGTCTGTATTTTACTAAATATTTGAATAATTAACAAGAGGAGTTTTTCAGTGGACATTTATTAATTTGTTTCTATCATTCTCTTATGACCATTTACTCGCTGGAATTTTTATTTTCCTTTTTTTATTTTGTATATATAACACACACACACACACACACACACATATATATATATATATATATATATATATATATATATATATATATATATATATATATGTGTGTGTGTATGTATAATTCAAATTACCCCTAATGAGTCAATATGGATATATATCAACACACTATCGGGCTCAAGTAGAAATAAATTTCTACCTCATACTTGGGATCGAACCCTAACCCTTTCTAATGAAAGGCCAGGTCGCTTCCAACCATGTCACCAGAAGCCATAAAAGAAGTAGGAACCTAACTGCTAACTGCAGTTCAGGATTTATCTGGCGAGACATCAGTCTCTTACCAGCGAGTTTTCCCATATATATATATATATATATATATATATATATATATATATATATATATATATATATATATATATATATATATATGTGTGTGTGTGTGTGTGTGTGTGTGTGTTTGGAATGAGACGCACATAGATATTCCTGTCATAAAAGCCCAAGTGAATAATTATATTAGTTGCGTGCAAAATGATGAGATTAATGCAAAAATAACAGCCGTCCTTTTTAAATTCCCTGGGCAAATGATTCATTTGCGTCGTTAACGGAAACATCTGGGAAGGGCGAGGAGTTTCTAGTTAATCCCATATGATGTTCATCCCCCCATGATCCTCTTTCATATGGTTCGTTCAGTTGCTTAATGGACCGTTCAGTGATGTTAGAAGTGGCGAGTTCGTTCAAAGGTAAACTGTTTTAACGGTTGGTTTCATAATTTCACGTAGATGTTTTTTTACATTACCGAGTGAAATTAAGGATATACATAAACGATTTTAAAAAGTTCAGAGTTCACACTTTGAAGGAAGGTTATATAGTGAGAAGAGAAAGAGGTGAATCGTTCAGAAACTAAGAAAATCATTATCTAAAGCGTTAGTTATGAACTGGTACTACTACATTTCCACTTGGGTCTAGAGTCACTAGACTCTAAGAGAGTAACAATGATTCAACTATAGTAACCAAAAGCTGGAATGGTAATGGACTTTGTATAAAATATAACAGTGCTCTATTACTGTAATGTCAAAGCCTATTAAATCGGATTAATCCATCTTTTATGTTGAATCCTGTAACTACATGGTCCAGACCATTTTTTATCTTAGTTTTTATAATTAGCTAATTTCTGACTGGCAATCTATAGTTAAAGGGCAACTTTCTGTTCAGTAATCCCTTTAACAATTAACTATTGGTTTTGTGTTCTTCGTCGGGACGAACACTTCCCAATTCTAAGATAAAATCACCACACGAAAAGGCAAATTAAATCCAAACCTTGCAATTTGAAATGAAAATATCCGAATGCCGAGTGAGTTCTTAAGCATCTTCCCTCAATGAACTTATCATGTAGCATATGGACGCATTACTATCATAGATGAAATAGAGGGGGGAGGGGGGAGGTAAACTGCATGATTGGTAAATACTAGATACAGTACAATGTAGGATGAATTATGCTATCTTACCGTACTGTTCGAAATGACTGTTTGTTGTTCTATAGTATGACTTATGATATCATGCGTATTTAAGCCGCCTTGATATACGACACTTCACGATTTTCGTTTAACAAGTGCGGTATCCTGTTAGAAATGTCTGCTTGGTGATCTACTGGACCGGGGTTCGAGACCCACTCAAGCTCGATAGTTCCTTTAGGGTCTGTCATCTCACCATCCTTGTGAACTAAGGATGCGGTTTTTGGGGATCCTATAGGTCTACCTGCTGAACCATTAGCAGCCATTGCCAAGCCTTCCCTGGTCCTAGCTTGGGTGAAGAGGGGCCTTGGGCGCTGATCAAGTGTGTATATGGTCAGTCTGTAAGGCATTGTCTCTGTCCCTTGCCTCTGCCATTCATGAGCGATCTTTAAAGTCTACGTAAGAAGTTTGTGAATGTGCAGGGGTGCTTAGATAGAATTTTTCCATATTTAAAAAAATTGGCACGCATAAATTTTGGTGCCATTTTACCCTTCACCAACACAGCACGAAAACTAATCATGGCGGGAAAAAAAAAAATCTTGGGAGTGTCAAGATGGCCGCCCAGGTTCCATCACTCCAAACCCAATTAGTCTTTCAGATACATTTTTCTTTATATTCCTCCTCGTCTCTCTAAGCTGCGTATGCTTGCATAAATGTTTTCACGTTTTGCGTATATGCTCAAATCACTATGATACGAAAATAGTGAAATAATATTAACTTTCCTATTTGGATTTCTCTCACCTGGAAATCCGTCAAGTTAGAAAATAAATCATTTTATATGCACATAATGACAAAGTTTTGCTCTGCCTTTCTCTTTACTTTTTTTTTTTAAATGGAATTAATAGAATCTAATAGAAATATTCATGATGGTTTTGATGGGGAATATATATATATATATATATATATATATATATATATATTTATACATATATATATATATATATATATATATGTATATATGTATATATGTATATATATATATACTGTATGTATATATGTGTATATATATATATATATATATATTTATGTATATATGTATATATGTACAGTGGAACCTCTACATCCGAACGTATCTACATCCGAATTTTCCAACATCCGAAGTAAAATTTCAGCAAAATTTTGACTCTACACCCGAATTTTATTTCGACACACGAAGTACAATTCGATACCCGAAGTAAACAATACTCGTACGCGTAGTCGGTACTCATAGCGCCTGATGTGTTTTTTATTTCCGCAGATAAAAGGCAGCACTTCGACCTCGGAGGGACCCTCAATTAGCGCGGCTTGGGTCAGTCCTCTGTTCTCGTCGGCTTCTTGCGGTTGTGCCCTGTGCGTTGTGCTATTATTGTACTGTTTTAATCGTGATTTTTTACGTGCATCCTTTTACGGTAATTTACGTAAAGTATGGGTCCTAAAAGGCTTAGTTTTGCAAGTGGTAGTG
>NC_090744.1:99079890-99087390 GCF_036898095.1 Palaemon carinicauda
TCTTCTCACCCCTCCCCTTTCCTAAGTACAACTGGTTCGGCAATTTGTGGGAGAATGTGGTTACCGAATGTATCTGTATGTGTAATTCCCCACACCAGGGTATGACTTCTCCCTCTCCCTCTGATCGGGACAGAATATAATATATATATATATATATATATATATATATATATATATATATATATTTATATATATGTATATATATACCTCCCCACACCTGGGTATTACTACTCCCTCTCCCCCCTGAGTGAGAGGAATATATATATATATATATATATATATATATATATATATATATATTTATATTATATATATATATATATATATATATATATAAATACAGTATATATATAATTTATATATATATATAATATATATATATATATATATATTTATATATATATATATATATATATATATGTATATATATATATATATATATATATATAGAGAGAGAGAGAGAGAGAGAGAGAGAGAGAGAGAGAGAGAGAGAGAGAGAGAGAGAGAGAGAGAGAGAGAGAGAGAGTTAGACACCTCCTCTTTATTATATAAGGAAGATGAACGTGTTTTTAGTTGAAGAGGAAAACTGGAAAACAATTACATCGTCAGAGACTTTCTCCAGAACCGATGAAAATTCTTGAACTCTCCTTCGCTTGTTTTTGTTATTCTTTTTTAATTCCCGCACGAAACACGTTGGTCATACTCACAGTTAATGGAAAAGTTATTTCCTTTCGTGTTCATTTTAATGTTACACATACAGTATGTACTGAATGTCTCTGTAAGATATGATTACATTTGGTTTTGTGTTGTATATTTGAACCCAATGTGACAGGAAATATATATAGAACGACTATGGTACATTAATAAATTTTCTCTTAGCATTATATTAAAGGACATGTGTATCTAATTTGTTTATATATATATAAATTATATATATATATATATATATATATATATATATATATATATATAAATTATATATATATATATATATATATACTGTATATAAGTACAGTATTTATATATACAGTATACATATTTATATGTACATACAGACATATATGCATATATATATATATATATATATATACAGTATGTATATACATATATATATATATATATATATATATATATACTGTATATAATTACAGTATTTATATATACAGTATACATATTTATATGTACATACATAACATAAATACCTATATATATACATACATATATATATATATATATATATATATATATATATATATATATATATATATACTGTATATACATCAGTGTACGCACCCCGCCAAAATGACTGCTAACATTAGGTAAATATGCACACTCTCACCTCCTCTCACGAGCGTATGATTACTTCCTCTCCTCTCCTACCCGAGAGACGGATAGTCTTGAACGTGACCGAAAAAAATATTATTTATTATATATGGGCGACATATACCTATATGTATGTATATATGTAAACGTATATCTACATAACCGAGAGCCTCTCACACGTGACATTTCGAAAATTCTCTCCTCGCCTCACATAGACTCGTATCCCCTATAGATTTCTCTATCCAATCCCCATATACATTCATGAAGCGAAGACAGAATGTGACTATGTTCATAGGTTATGTTCCCATAGGAAGAACATCCCTTAAGAAATCGAGATCTCCCTGTCATCGTTTTTCGGGTGGACCCATAACGTGGGAAAGGTGGACATTAGATTTGCATAGAGGAGTCCCTCGAAGGAGGTTCCATTTTATTTTGAATCTTCGCTCCTTTATGTGTGTGTCAAGAATTCCTGGTAGAGTATATTATTATTATTATTATTATTATTATTATTATTATTATTATTATTATTACAGGCTAAGCTACAACCTTAGTTGGAAAAGCAGGATGCTATAAGCCCAGGGGGCCCCGACGGGAAAAATAGCACAGTGAGGAAAGGAAACAAGGAAAAATAAAGTATTTTAAGAACAGTGACAGCAATGAAATAAATATTTCCTATATAAACTGTAAAAACTTTAAAAAGACAAGAAGAAGAGAAGTTAGATAGAATAGTATGATCGAGTGTACTCTCAAACAAGATAACCCTAACCCAAGTGGAAGACCATGGTACAGAAGCTATGGCACTACCAAAGACTAGAGAACAATGGTTTGATTTTGGAGTGTCCTTCTAGGAGAGCTGCTTACCATAGCTAGAGAGTCGCTTCTAACCTTACCAAGAGGAAAGTAGCTACTGAAGAAGAATTCCTGGAATACATTCTTCGTTAATAATTTGGGAATAATATTCGGGAATTATACGTAAGAGTGTGTTTGGTAATTGCATATTCATGTAAGTACTTAAGACAAGTCTTGTTTGCGTTTTGGGAAAGACTTGAGTTTTAATGCTCCAATTCAACAAAGACTAAGTCCCGTTAAATGAATAACTGCGAATTGTTTTCTAGAAATAAATAAAAGAAATTTATTCGGTTTATTGTGTAGCACTAGAATAAATCCCTCTGCACATCACGTAGTCAGAAATTTCACACTGAAATTTCAACGTATTGTTTGAGTACAAGCGATTGTGATGGATGCTATTCATGGCACATGCTTTTTTTTTTTTTTTTTTTTTTTTTTTTTTTTTTTTTTTTTATCCAGCATGCTTTCAAAGTAACATTTTCGTTGATATTTGCATACAAAAATGCGTTTGAATAACAGTAAATATTCGAACATACTATGGTATATTTTATATGCATGTATGTATTTGTTACAGCATGAATAGGAAAATTAGATTTTTGCTTTCATTCTAGTGCCAAACAAGAGCAGAATATGCACAGAATAAGTCAATATTTTATTATTTTATGAGTTGAAGGACTCAGTATTATATGAGTGGAATAAGTCAGTATTATATGGGCAGTATATGTGGGTACTATATGGGTGGAATAAGTCAATATTTTATTATTTTAGGAGTTGAAGGAGTCAATATTGTATGGGCAGAATAAGTCAATGTTATATGGGTTGAATAAGTCAGGATAATATTGGTGGAATGAGTCAGTATTATGTGGATTGAATAAGTCAATAGTGGCGGAATAAGTCAATAGTGGCGGAATAAGTCAATATCATATGGGATGAATAAATCAGCATTATATGGGCGGAATGAGTTAATATTACAAAGGTGAATTAAGTTAATATTATATGCGCAGAATAAGTCGGTATTATATGGATGGAATAAGTTAATATTGTATTTGTGAAATAAGCAAATATATGGGTGAAATAAGGCAAGATATGGGAGGAGTAAATCAGTATTATATGGGTGGATTGAGTCAATATTATGTGGGTGAAATAATTCAATATTGTATGGGCAGAATAAGTCAATGTTATATGGGTTGTATGGGCAGAATAAGTCAATGTTATATGGGTTGAATAAGTCAGTATTATATTGGTGGAATGAGTCAATATTATGTGGATTGAATAAGTCAATAGTGGCGGAATAAGTCGATATTACATGGTCAGAAAAAGTCCATATTATATATGTAGAATAAGTCAGTATTATATGGGTAGTATGAGTCAATATTATGTGGATGGAATAAGTCAATCCTGGTAGAATAAGTCTATATGGTAGAATAACATATTATATGGGTAGAATAAATTTGTGTTATTTGGTCGTAATAAGTCAGTGTTGTCAGAATAAATCAATATTATATTTGGGGAATAAGTCAATAGTATATGTGGAGGATAAATTTATATATGGGCAGAATGAGTCATTATCATACTATATATGCAGAATACTGTATGTCAGTATCGCAAGAATAAGTCAATAGGATGTGGTTGGAATAAATCAATATTATATGGCCAGAATAAATCTATATCATATCAGCGGAATGAGTTGATAGTATGTGGGTGGAATAAGTCAATATGGGCAGAATTAAGTCAATAATGCACAGAATGACATATTATGAGGGTAGAATAAATCAGTATTATATGGGTGTAATAGTATTTGCGGAATAAGCCAATATTATATGGGTGCAATGATTCACTATCGTATAGGCAGAATAATTCAATATTATATAGATTGAATAAGTCAATATGATATGGGTAGAATGAGTCAATATTTTATAGGCAGAATGAGTCATCATGAGATAGGCAGAATATGACAATATGGGCAAATAAATCAATATGATATGAATGGAATAAGTCAAAATGATATTGGTAGAATGAGTCAATATTTTATGGGCAGAATGAGTCATCATTAAATAGGCAGAATATGACAATAGGGGTAAATAAGTCAATATGATATGGATGGAATAAGTCAAAATGATATGGGAGGAATAAATCGATATCATATAGGTGGAATGAGTCAATATATGGGCAGAATGAGTCATTATCATATAGGTAGAATATGTCCATATATGGCGAATAAATAAGAAATATATAAATGAAATAAATCGATATTATATGAGTGGAATGAGTCAATAAAAATTCCCTAATGGAACCTCTGCTCTTTCTCACACGCATCTCCAAGAAAGGTTTTTAATAAATCTTAAGAGGAAACCAAAAAGAAAAAGAAAAAAAAAAGCTTTCAAGAAACTAACAAGACGGTTCTTCTTCTTCTTCTTCTTCTTCTTCTTCTTCTTCTTCTCGGAAGTGGATGAGAAAACGACAAAGGAAGACAAAGGGCAAAGCAGAAATAAATGATTTGTGTGGAGACAAGGAAAGCAATTACTTGGCCACGTAATGGAACTACTTAAGGTTACTAAAAAGGCCAAGTTAAGCATGCGACAATTTAACCAGCACTTGCATTAATGCTGCGCACATTGTTTTGTACACATGTTGGGGTTTGTAGATGTTGCCTCTTTCTTAGACTCTTTTGTTTTAAATAGATTAATTTCTCTTGTTTTTTAATATATGGCGGTTTTTAGCTTCTTTTCAACAGAATTTTGTTGTTTCCTAATCTTTTTTCTTTAAATAGATTGTCTTTTTTATCTTCAATATTGGCTGTTTATTTAATTATGATGGCTGTTTCCTTGCCATTTTTTTTTTACATAGATTAGCTTTCTTTGTTTTTAATATAGGATGTTTTTTGGTTTTTTTTACAGATGGTGGCTATTTAATAACCTTCTTTTTACATAGGTTGGCTTTTTTTAATGTTTTTTTTTTTTTTTTTTTTTACTGTAGTCTGTTTTTAGAGTTTGTTTGCAGATAATGGTTGTTTTATTTAGTTTGTTTGAAAATATTGGCTGCTTTTATGTTTGTTTTAATGTTTGTTGCTTTATACAGATGTTGAGGGTTTTTAGATATCTGATTTATTAAAAGTTGGATGTGTTTTTAATAGGTATTGGCTGTTTTAATGTTTATTTTGATGTTGGCTGTTTTAGCTATTCTTTACAGATGTTGAATTTTTTAGAATATCTGATTCATTAGAAGTTGGATGTTTTTTTTTATAGATATTGACTGTTTTAATGTTTGTTTTAATGTTGGCTCTTTTAGCTCTTTTACAGATGTTGGCTGTATATTCAGATGTTTGATTTATTGGAAATTGAATGTTTTTTCCTGCTGATATTGGCTGATTTATGTTTGTTTTTAAGTCAGCTATTTTAGCTTTTTCATTCTTTACAGATGTTTGATGATTTTTGTCTGTTTTTTAGGCAAGCTGTTAATTGATAATATTAGGGTAAGTCAAAGTTTCCTTTTCGCCATGCAAAATAAATTAATAATAATAAAAAACCTCTCTTGGGAAATTTATATTTAATAAACAGCCTCTTATTGTCTCTGGATAAGGGAACGCTTGGATGGTATGTTAGGTCTTATGTGGACCCCTGAACGCTGTTCAGTCAATAGATGAAATAAAGTGAAAGAGATTTTATGCAAATAAGGGCCTATTCGAACACAAGTTTCCCTCCTCAAGTATTTAAAGATTACTTTATGTATTTATTTTTTCCTTTTGATATTTATTAAGGGTAAAGTGAAGAAAGTCCCTATTTACGTTCACTATGAAATTAGAGTTCGGATGTAAGGGGAATGTCATTCCTACGGATATTTCACTCCTTATATGATAAAAATAACCTCCTTTAGGAAAAAGAAACCTGTCTCTCTCTCTCTCTCTCTCTCTCCTCTCTCTCTCTCTCTCTCTCTCTCTCTCTCTCTCTCTCTCTCTCGTTTCATAACATTATTTTTGCTCATCAATTTGCTTGTCATGGTCCTAATTCCCCATATACTTTGAGATTGATATAATTTATTTATAAAAATACCAATTTCCCCATTTTGATAAATATTTGCCCGAACTAATGAGACTTTAAATCACACACCGTTTGATATAATAATCTCCACCACAGTCAGACTAAGAAGAATCGAAAAGAATAAGATTAAAATAAGTCTCCGTAAAAGATAAAGAAATCGCAGACTAGATAGAACTTGATCTCATTTATAAGAAAAATGGATTCTTTATTGAATCTAGATTTTTTCAATATTTTGATTATATTAATCTCCAGAACATTCATACTAAGAAAAAGAGAACGGGATAAGACTCAAATAATCTCCTGAAAAGATAAAAAATAAACAGACTAGAGAGAACTTGATCTCATTTATGAGAACAATTGATTATTTATTGAATCTTTAGATTTATTCAACCATTCAATACCTTGACCTGCACCACATTCAAAATAAGGGAAAGAGAACAGGATAAGATTGAAAGCAAGTCTCCTGAAAAGATAAAGAATAGGCAGACTAGATAGAACATGATCTCGTTTATAGGTGCAAACTAATCTCTTTTTATTCTTTATATTTTATGAAGATTTTATGCAATTGTTTCTTTATTGATTCGTTATATTTTATGAAGATTTAATGCAATTGATTCTTTATTGAATCTTTATATTTTATGGGAATTTTATGCAATTGAATCTTTATTGATTCTTTATATTTTATGAAGATTTTATGCCATTGAATCTTTATTAATTTTTTTTTATTCTATGAAGATTTTATTGATTCTGTATATTTTATGAAGATTTTATGCACTTGATTCTTCATTGATTCTTTTTATTTTATGAAGATTTTATGCAATAGATTCTTTATTGATTCTTTATATTTTATGAAGATTTTATGCAATTGATTCTTTATTGATTCTTTATATTTTATAAAGATTTCATGCAAATGATTTTTTTATTGAATCTTTATATTTTATGAAGATTTCATGCAATTGATTTTTTATTGAATCTTTATATTTTATGAAGATTTTATGCAATTGAACCTTATTGATTCTTTATATTTTATGAAGATTCTATGCAATTGATTCTTTATGTTTTATGATATAAAGAAAAGGAAGAAAACAGAAGACAGTCTGAAAAATTGTGGAATGCAACGCAACAGGAATAAAAAAAATGGTCGAGTGAATGCGTTACCAATTCCAGCGAGAAGGTTTTTCACACCAAATAGGCCCTCACAAAATCTCTCGATCCCCAGCCGTTCACACGCAATCACACACACACACACACACGCACACGTACACACACACACGCACACGTGCACACACAC
>NC_090744.1:99092390-99109890 GCF_036898095.1 Palaemon carinicauda
AGCTACTACTACTACTACTACTACTAATAATAATTATTATTATTATTATTATTAGCGTCCCTTTTAGAATCAGTTCTTTCTGAGCCCGAAACAACCTCTACATCCCTATGAGGAGCTATCACAGGTGGTTGGAGTTATCTTTCATTTTCCCTTAAGGGACTAGGAAAGGTGAACTGTCCAGGGAAGAAAAGGGCCTTCCAGTCTGGGTCTCGGAAATTGCCTCCTACTAAGAGTAAATCTAATTAAAGGAAAGATTTGTTATTGTGTAATTTTTATTATTCTTACCTATACAAACTTGAGTCCGTAAGTTACGCTTCCCTCTTGAACTACCCCTCTCAATCATTAGACAAAGGTCAAAAGTGGCTTGACACAGCCGTTAACTACCGTAACTACCTTGTTAACTATTCAACGGCCGTTCCATTTCCGGCCGAAGACATTCAAACTCTGTTTTTCAAATGATAAAATAATTTCGAATGAAGTGGTAAGATGACACTTGTTTTTGTTCTTGAACTTAATTATATACCTCGTTGCTGTCAAACTTCCACTGGTACTCTAAGGAGTCTAAGCAATTTGGAGTGAAACTTTTATACGTCTCTCTCTCTCTCTCTCTCTCTCTCTCTCTCTCTCTACTTTGACGGCTCCGGCTGATTTTCCGGCTCCATACAACAGGGGAACCACACTTTCTACAGGACCGCTCTCTCTCTCTCTCTCTCTCTCTCTCTCTCTCTCTCTCTCTTTACTTTGACGGTTGTTTTTCCGGTCCAATGCTTAGGGGAACCTTGCTCTCTCTCTCTCTCTCTCTCTCTCTCTCTCTCTCTCTCTCTCTCTCTCTCTCTCTTTCTTAATTTATTTTACTTTGACGGCTTCTTTTACGGCCCCATACAGCAAGGGAACCCCACTCTCTACAGGACCTCCTCTCTCTCTCTCTCTCTCTCTCTCTCTCTCTCTCTCTCTTGCAGATGACTGATGGCCCATCCTCGGACACCTGTATGACCTATTGATTCCAAGATGCTTCATTTATTCAGTGACTTCGCAAGTCGAGATGAAATTAGACCCGATACAACATCCGGCTCGAGATAACTGACGACCTTGTCCGTCTGTCTCTGGCATGATGGATGCCTTTCTAAACTTCCTCAGCTTCATTCATTATTTCACTTGAATGACCTCCATTTCAACCTCTGGCAACTTCTTGGTAAGACACTTTAGTTTATTCATTTATGTTTTGTCTTTGTTAATGTCCTGTAAAACTACCTTACTGGGATTAGAAAGATTAATTCCAGTTATACATGATTGCATGATGAATGAATATTCTATCAAGTCAAACTTATTATTTGAATGAGATTTGCTGGCCCAAGGAGTCAAGCTTGACTCTTATAGAGCTAGAGATGGACTTGTAGTTGACTTAGATTTTCAAGTAACTGCAGACCCAAGAAAAAAATAATGTACTTTGAAAGTTATAGTTGTTATAAGTATGCTCATCACAAGTAAGTTAGTGTGAAAAACCCGAAAAATTATTTTATAATATTGTTGAACGTTCTTTTCTCAAACATTTCCTTTGATGAAACACTATAAGAAATTCATTCTAATAGCTCAATATTACTTGAGATAATAAATTCAAAATTATTACACTTTGCATCAAAAACATTTGAAGTTCATTGAAAAATACAACTTGTAATTCATGGTAAAGTAAAACAACATTGGGACCAAAATTGATAGGTTATTGGTCTCTGGTACAGTACGTTCAATGTATACTGTATACGCAATATGATTGTGGCCTGAATTGACTCTGATTGTGGCGGCCATTCCTCTATCAATTCGGAATTTTCTTTGACATGTTTCTTGTGTTGATGTTTTATTGAGAGGTTCATCTATGTACTAAATTTTCAAAACAGTTGTGACTAGACTTCTCTCTTCTCATAGTGCCTATCTTGTTAGTTCTCTTTACTGTTTATTCTTTTAAAGCTCTAAAAGTCGCTTATGAATAGCAGAGGCAAAGGGCAGGACAATTCCCTAGGGGCCCAGAGGCTAACTATATATGCATATGATCAGCTCCCAAGCTCTCTCTCCGTAAACCTATCATTATGGAGGGCCAAGCAAGGTGCTGATGACTCAGGAAGTAGACCAAATGCTCCCCTAACCCCCTCCCCATCCCTAGCTCACAAGGATGGTGAGGGTGCAGACTCTACAAGAAACTATCGAGCTTGAGCGGTTCTCGAACTCCCGTCCAGCACAATGCAAGGCCATGTAAAATTCTGCGTTAGGTTTTCGGATATTTTGCAAAATAACGAAGTCCTAAAGAGCTTCTACAATAATTTACGTGCCGTTAAATTTTCTCACACTATTGGAATGCACTGTGCATTAACAAATATCTCCAAATTATAGTATTCAAGGTTATTATTATCATTATTATTATTATTATTATTATTATTATTATTTGCTAAGCTACAACCCTGCTTGGAAAAGCTGGATGTTATAAGCCCAGGGTCCCCAACAGGGAAAATAGCCCAGCAAGGAAAGGAAAGAAGGAAAAAATAAATATTTCAGGAACAGTAACGACACTAAAATAAATATTCCTATATAAATTATAAAATCTTCAACTAAACAAAAATGAAGAGAAATTAAATAGAATAGTGTGCTCGAGTGTACCCTCAAGCAAGAGAACTCTAACCAAGACAGTGGAAGACCAGGGTACAGAGGCTATGGCACTACCCAATACTAGAGAACAATGGTTTGATTTTGGAATGTCCTTCTCCTAGAAGAGCTTCTTACCATAACTAAAGAGTCCCTTCTACCCTTACCAAGAGGAAAGTAGCCATTGGACTATTACAGTGCAGTAGTTAACCCCTTTGGTGAAGAAGAATTGTTTGGTAATCTCAGTGTTGTCAGGTGTATGAGGACAGAAGAAAATCTGTAAAGAATAGGCCAGCCTATTCGGTGTATGCGTAAGGAAAAGGAAAGGGCACTGTAACCAGAGATGAAGGATCCAATGCAGTACTGTCTGGCTAGTCAAAGAACCCCATAACTCTCTAGCGGTAGTATCTCAACGGGTGGCTGGTGCCCCTGGCAACCTACTGACGTTCAGTCTGACGTTTTGTGGGAGATTTATGCTAAATAGGATTCCAAGAGACCTCCTCTTGCCTACGAATGTTCTTGATTTTTTTTTTCTTGTCTCCGGAGGCGGTGGTTCCTTCTGTATGGAAATTTGCAAGTAGGCCTAACAGTCTTCACCAGTGCTACCTAGCCTATAGGCTTGCGTGCCTAAGGCCGAAAGTATGATGGTTGTTGATTTATATTTCTCGATGAATTATTATTATTATTATTATTATTATTATTATTATTGTTGTTGTTATATATTTGTATTACTATCATCGTCATTATTATTTATCATCATCATCACCATCATCATTATCATCATTATCATTATTAGCCAAGCCACAACCCTAACATAGTGACAGTTGTAGAGGTAACCGCCGCCATTCGGTGTTTCCGAATACGCAATACAGACATATTAGAACAAACTGTAGTTGATTAAATTTCAGTCAAATACCTCATTAGACATTATGAAAGAAATCTGTGTAATTCAAGGACTGAGAAATGATTATTAATATATCACTTTATCTTTTTACTTTTTTTTTTTTTTTGCGTTGGTGACATTGTAAATGTATTAAATGCTTCTGCTTCACAATAATGTTCTTGATGCTTGGAGGATTAATCTTCACAGTACTATAAATGTATTAATTATTTGACGTATGTGATTGTGTGTTTATATGTATATATGTATATATGTATATATATATATATACATACATACATATATAGATATGTTATATATATATTTACACACATATATATACTGTATATATATAAATGTATATATATATATATATATATATATATATGTATATACTGAGTAGGGATACCTTATAATGGTGAAAGGTTTGCGTATCTTCATAAACAGAAAAGCTGTACTAGCTGGGGACCACACTTAATAGTTTGGTTTGCTGTAAGTGATCAGACGAAACTCTCCCACCATCACTAGTCCACAATGGCCAGCGGTAGAGAAAAAAAACCGACCAAACCCCAGGCAGAAATTGACTGGTCTGGGGCCTTTGACCTTCACTTGACTAAAAACAGCAGCATTTATTGTTTTTGTATATATGTCACTCAAACGCTATTTGGGGATCACTGCCTCGAAAATGTGGCTAAGAGTTGGGTCGGGTGCTATATAAAACGAGCCTTTTTAGACCTTTCCAACGAGCCCAAGAACACCTTTTAATTGTTTGTGGTTCGTGAGATACGCATACCCCTTATTTTCGCATCCTCTCCTTATACCTTGATGCAGTGCACTCATCTCCTCCACGGTCATACTTAGGACCTCGGGACCTTTCGTGTGAGCCCAAGAACACCTCTACTCCTTGTGGTTGCTGAGATACGCATACCCCTTACTTTCGTGACTTCGCGTCCCTACCCCTTGTACCTTGGTGTGGTTCACTCATCTCCCCCCATTGCCATACAGAAGACCTAAAGACCTTTCTAGCGAGACCAAGAACACCTCATTACTCCTCGTTGTTCCTGAGATACACATATCCCTTATTTACCATCCCTACCCCTTAGGGGAGGGGGGGGGGGGTTACGCCCATCGCACACACCCCTTATATATCGCGGGACCTCGAGACCTTTCCAACTAGCTCAAGAAAACCTCTTAACTCCTTGTGATTGCTGAGAAATTTTTACTTGAAAAAAGTCCATGGTTTATGGGTTTTTTTTTCATCTGTTAATATAGGACCTTACGGCAAGACTACGAGGAAAGGAGAAGAGATTCGTTTTTTTTTCTTTGGGGGGGGGCCACTGAAAAAAAAAATATATATATATATATATATATAATATATATATACATATTTATATATCTATAGTATAATTCATATATATATATATATATATACATACAATTATATATATGTATATATTGTAATATATATATATATATATATATATATACTGTATATATATAAATTATACTATATATATATATATATATATAACTGTATATATATAAATTATACATATATATATATATATATATATATTACATACATAATATATATAGTATAATTCATATATATATATATATATATATATATATATATATACAGTATATATATATTAGAAACTTTTCTAGTATCATTCACCATTTGGAAACAAAGCCAACCTTCACCCCATGAATAAAAGATAATATAAACAGCACATCGGCTGATAATGTGAGGAAAAAGACTAAAAAAAAAGTTGTCCGAATCTCATCAAAAAGGATTAGCATCATTATTCCAGACCGCATCGTTAAGTTTCGCTCGTTACCCATAGCATTCGCTCAAAAAGTCACTCGAAATAAGGCCCCTCCCCATTACGTCCTTGGTATTGATCGCTAATAATGAAACGATATTACCATAAGAGGATCATCGAATTTCCCATTAGGGGAAATGAGCTTTTAATGATGAAGCCGTATTTCTATAATGAAGGAAAAACAAGACATTGAAAGAAAAAAAAAAGTAAGGAAATGGTCTAATAATGAATTCTCAGAAAAATCTAACATCATAGTCTTGGGGAATCAGAAAATATTTTAATGGGTTTTATGAAAAAAAAAAAATGAAAAATAAAAGAAAAATACCATTGGTTTGCTTAATAATACATAGATTGGTAGAATTATTGCATAACAGATATATATTATATACATATATATATATTATATATACTAATATATATATATATATATATATATATATATAATATATATATATATATATATGTGTGTGTGTGTGTTATTATATGCATATGTATATGATGTGTGTATATAAATGTATATAGATTATACACTACATATTATGCACTATATACACATACATACATACATATATATTTATATATATATATATATATATATATATATATATATATATATATATATATAATATATATATATATATATTTACTGTGTGTATTATATGTAGTGTGTGTGTATGTATGTATTGCATGAATTTGAATTCTATTTCTAATAAGAATATTTTCTCACCCTTAGAAATTTTGAAAGAAAACCTCTCTAAACACAATTTTGCTTAACAATGAGTTTACATGATTTTCGAGAAGTTTATATTGGATTATTTTATTATTTTTATTTATTATGATTTCTTCTTCTTCTTCTTCTTCTTCTTCCATTTAATATTATTATTATTATTATTATTATTATTATTATTATTATTATTATTATTATTATTATTTATTACAGTACTAGTATATGAAATTAGAAGCAAACCACTCGTGAACCACTGTTTAATCTTAAGTAAACCATGGTTTCTGAGTTAAACACACGTAAACATTGGTTTAATCACCTTTTAACCATGATTTAACCACATGTACACCCCAATGGCTTATTCTTAGTGATTTAACTACAGGTTAAACCACTGTTTAATCGCACATAAATCCCTATTTGACCACAAATCAACCAATTTAGTTCAACAATGTAGACGGCAATTTATCCACATGGGGGTGACGTACAGCGCCATCTAGATACTTATAGTAGTAAGGGGAGGAAGGGTAACCTTGATATCGGCTCCCCTTCTATTTTTGCCACTTTCCCCCACGAATATTTATATTATAAACCGCACCATTAGAACTTGGAATAAAAGTTTCGTAAAAGGTCAAACGTTGCCAAATTATATATTAATGAACGTGCCACCAGAGTGGAAGAGCCTGGCTGGTTCAGTTAATTATGAAGATCTGCAGCCCACTGAAAATTGTACATTTGTGGACAGTTTTGTCTCGTTTTTACTTTTTAGAATTGATTGATGTTAATACTCTATTGAGAGTTTAGTAAAAGGCTCTCGTTCAAAATTAAAAAGGTTTGGCATCGTTTTTTTTTAATTACGTAATTGAATTGGGCTAATTATTAGGAAATATGATTCAGATTGGTTTGGGGGAATTTTTTTTTTTCTTTTTTAAGCTTTTCATATATTGAGAGGATTTTGAGAACGTTGACCATCGTAAAAATGAAATAGGCACGAGGGAGCTTGAATAATTTTACCTACAATTATAGGTAGGTGTATGAGAGAGAGAGAGAGTGAGAGAGAGAGAGAGATGGAGAGAGAGAGAGAGAGAGGAGGAGAGAGAGAGAGAGAGAGAGTGGAAAATATATTATTGCGAGAGAGGAAAATATATTATTGCATGAGAGAGAGAGAGAGAGAGAGAGATGAGAGAGAGACGATGAGAGAGAGAGGAAGGAGAGAGAGTGAGAGAGAGAGGAAAATATATTATTGTAACAGAGAGAGAGAGAGAGAAATGAGAGGAGAAAATATATAATTGCAACCTTTGCTAGAGAGATGGGGGGGGGAGAGAGTGAAGAAATTAACATTATTGCAACAGTGAAGAGAGGAAATATATTATTGCAACAGAGCGAAAAAAATATCATTGCAACAGTAGTTTTCCCAAGTCGAACTATAGAGAATTATTGAGCAACATTCCTCCCATGGAAGAGAACATTACGATTTCTAGCATCATTTGCTTCACTGACTTCAAATATCTCTTGACTTGAAAACTGTTGCTTTTGATCTTTTGTACTTAAAACGTCAAAGGAAACCTAAATTGCCTCCATCCATGACGAAAAAAAAAAATCTATCCTATTATCGAAGAGAATTTTAATTTGGATGACTGGACGGTTAATAGTCTCTCTCTCTCTCTCTCTCTATCTCTCTCTCTCTCTCTCTCTCTCTCTCTCTCTCTCTCTCTCTCTCTCTCTCTCTCTATATATTATATATATATATATATATATATATATAAATATACCGTATGTATGCATACACATATATATTTATATATATATAATATATTATATATATATATATATATATATATATATATATATATAATGATTTTTATCATACAGTGTTAAAGATAAAAAGTTTTTGTTTAATTTAATCCGCAAAAATATGACTTTTGAATTGAGATGGTTTTTCGATCGATTCTGAAAACCTTGAACACCTTTAATTATTTTTTATTTGCAAATACCTTTAACTCATAGAAATGTTAAGTATTATATTATAGGATATCAAGTAAATAGTTTAACAAAGTGTGGATAGTGTAGATCTTATGAACACAGACGATATCAAAGGGATAAATGAAGGTTTGCCTAGTGGGAGGGCATAAAGAGTTTATAAAGATCACTCATATTGCATACCGTGTCCTTTGACAAACAGACGACTAGATAAACCCCCGTTTCATGGCACCACCAAATAGACGGACGGACAGATAATGACAGTTTTCATGTCACCACTAAAATGGCAAGCGGTTAATGCCCCTTTTCATGTTACCAACAGACAAACAGAAAAATCCCCTTTTCATATCACTAACAGACAAACAGACAGACAGATGGCCAAAGCTTCTTTTCATGTCACTAACAGACAGACAAACAAGCAGGTAGAGAGTCAAAGACACTCTTCATGTCACTAACAGAAACACAGACAAAGCCCCTTTTCATGTCAACCACAGTCAGATAGATAAAGCTATTTTTCATGTTACCAACAGACAGACAGACAAAACCCTTTTTCATGTCACCAACAGACAAACAGACAGACAGGTAAAGCCCCTTTTCATGTCACTAATGTATGTATACTGTGTTCTTTGACAGACAGACGAATGGATAAAGCACATTTTCATGTTCCTTCCGAAAGGACAGACGGATAAACAGACAGCTAAGCCAATTTTCATGTCACCACCAAAAAGATACAGATAATGCCCCTTTTTGTTACAAAGACAGACAAACAGAATAGCCCTTTTCATATTACCGACAGATACAGACAGACAGACAAAGTCCTTTTTTCCTGTCACCACCAGATAGACAGACAGCCGAAGCCCGTGTTTCATGTCGCCAACAGATAGACAGACAAAACCCTTTATCAGGTCACAAACAGATGGACAGGTAGACAGCGAAAGGATCTTTTTCATGTCACCAGAGATAGACAGACAGACAGCTAAAGCCCTTCTTTCAATTCACCAACAGATAGACAGACAGACAGCCAAATCCCATTTTCATGTACCCAACAGATAAACAGACAGGCAGCCAAAGCCCCTTTTTCATGTCACCAATAGAAAGAAAGATAGCCTAAGCACCCTTTTCATTCTCACCAACAAATAGACAGACGGACAGCCAAAGACCCTTTCATGTACCCAACAGATAAACAGACTGACAGCCAAAGCCCTTTTCATGTCAGCAATCGAAAGAAAGACAGCTAAGCCCCTTTTCATGTCACCAACAGATAGACAGACAGACAGCCAAAGACCTTCTTTATGTCACCAACAGATAGGCAGACTGATAGCTAAAGCCTCTTTACATGTCACCAACAGATAGACAGACAGACAGTCAAATCCCTTTTCATGTCCCCAACAAATAGAAAGACAGACAGCCAAGTCCTCTATTCATGTCACCAACAGATAGACAAACAGACAGATAATCCCCCTTTTTCATAATATCAGTAGATAGACAGAGAGCTAAAGCCCCTTTTCATGTCATCAACAGATATATAGACATACAACCAAAGCCCCTTTTCATATCACCCACAGATAGACAGACAGACAGACAGACAGACAGTTAAATCCCCTTTTCATGTCACCAACAGATAGACAGACAGACAGGTAAAGCCCTTTTTTCAAGTTACAAATAGATAGACAGACAGACAGTCAAAGCCCCTTTTTCATGTCGCCAACAGATAGCCACACAGCAAAAGTCCCTTTTCATGTCACCAACAGATAGACAGACAGACAGCTAAAGCCCCTTTTTCATGCCACCAACAGATAGACAGACAGACAGCCAAAGTCCCTTTTTATGTCATCAACAGATAGACATGATGGACAGCCAAAGCCCCTTTTTATATCACTAACCGATGGACAGACAGACACCCAAAGCCCCTTTTTCATGTCACCAACAGATAGACAGACAGACAGACACAACCAAAGCCACTTTTCATGTCACACAGACAGACAAAGCCGCTTTATTTATCACCCCAACAGACAGTCAGATAAAGCCTCTTTTCATGCCTCCAACAGACATTCAGATAGATGGGTAAAGCCCCTTTCATGTCACCAAAAGACAGACAGACAGACAAACAGACAGATAATGCCCTTTTCACGTCACCAACAGACAAAAAGACAGGCAGAGAGACAGATAATGCTCCTATTCATGTCTCAAACAGACTGGCAGATAGGCAAACAGGTTAAGCCCCTTTTCAAGTCACCAATAGACAGACAAACAGATAAGCCCTTTTCATGTCACTAACAGACATACAGAGAGACAGACGAAGCCTCTTTTTATATGACCAACAGACAAAGAGAGAGACATATAATGCCTCTTTACATGTCACAAATAGACAGACAGACAAAGTCCCTTTTTATCACCACGAAAAAAATACAGAAAATAATTTTGTGTGTTCTTTTCGAAGTCTCGCTTTTTCTTCGCAAAAGTGAGAAAGAAGCGAAGCTAAAAAAGAAAAAAAATGCAAAGCAAAGACTCTTCTGTTCTTTTCCTCCCCCTCCACCTCCCCCAATATCTCTTCCCTCAGAGTAGCGAAGAAACATCTCTTAGAACAGCCGGAATAAATATCATAACATCTAAAAACATATAAATGTGGATGCAAGTTCTCCTAAGGACGCAGCCGAAGGCTTCCTCCTGCATATGAATGAGCGCTTGGGATTATTGATGCGAACACCCAGCTCGTTCCCTTGGGTGGGTCGTGAGGGCCACCCAGGGGGAGGCCACAGGGAAGGCCATGGTGAGGCCATGGGGTCATAGGACCATGGTGGGACCATGGGGCCATCGGTAGCAGATGTGGTAAAAACAGCGTACTCCAGTAAACGGAACTTGATATGAAATTAAATGTTCGTCCTTTAAGACGTACCTAAAATCCCTCAAAGGGACGCGGCAGCTTCTGGCGAGGATAATGCTCGTTTTTTTTTTTTTTTTTTTTTTTTTTTTCACCAGGATGAAGCAATAACTCATTTAAAAAACGACGTATAGCATTTACGTTGTAAATGGTGAAAAGAAAGATAAGTAAACTACTAAGAGAGTAAATAGATGAAGCAATAACTCATTTAAAAGAATGACATATAACATGTACGTTGTCAATGGTGAAAACAATGGTGGGTAAACTACTTGGGAGAGGAAATAGATTTAACTCGTATAACGTGATAAAAATGAATATATTTACCGAATAACACTTTTTATATCGGAAAAAAAATTATTTTGGATGCGCATGACTCCGTCAGAAGCCCTAATTTATCTGGATATTTTCTAATTTCTTAAAATTTATTTAATATTTTATATATCTATATATCTACGTACCCATATATCAATAATTTATGCGTTGGTAATTGTATAATAATGTAAATATTATAATGTTTTTGAAGAAATGCCCTAATTAATAATTGCCACAAGTGACTTTATTTTCTTCTTTCAAGTTACCTGCTTATCTGGTTATGTTGATATTGGGATACTACAGCCCCTCCTCCTATCTAAAAATATTCATATATTCAGCATAAAAGTTTATACACATGAATACGAAGTAACTTAATTCTTTACGTTTTTCTTTTGCTTTTACTTTAATCATACCTCGTGTTTTTTTCTGTTTTACATTTTGCAGATTAATTAACAGCATCATAGTTAGAAAAAAATTGTACATCTGTCTCCATTTTAAGTTGTAGGCCTTATCTTATTAAAAATACGTTAAGGGGTAATATTACATGTACTTGAATTACTTCAGAGAAATATAGTTGAGCTAATAGAGCATTTTTTTTTTTTTGCGGAAGGTTCACAAAGATTGTCTACTGTGATGACTTCATACTATACAGAGACCCAAATATATGCTATAAAATATTTAAATACCAGCCAGTAATTGCTATCAGAGTAACGACTGTAGCACATAGCCAACAATGTAAATAAGAAAAACCTTCCAAAAGCTGTTGTATGGACCCCTATTTCTTAATGGCTGAAGATTTCATAATGTATAGGAGGTTTCAGTAATCCTCAATATATTGGTATTCTGTAAACGATTTACCAAAAAAAAAAAAAAAAAAAAAACTATTTTGTTTTATCTTTGTATTAAAGGTAAATATTTTTAATTAAAAAACTTGATAACATCTAGTAACTGCGAATAGCATTTCCCATGGGTACACCTGTATCAAACTTGGACTCTGGAATACACCTTAAGAAAAGAGAGATATTGTGGGATTATCTACAGTTCACTTTTATTATTTCTATTGTCAATACATCATTTGTTCTCGAAATTGTCTCTCTACCCGGGAAAGCCAAGGCAACACTAGTTCTTTTCTGCATTCACATTGCAGAGCTTATCTTCTGCATCCACGATACAATTCTGCATTTGATTCCAAGTCTTTGGCATCCGCAATGCAGGCCAGTGCTCTAGTCCTTGCCTGTGGCATCCCTAATGCTGGACTGCACTCGGATGCTAGTCCTTACCGATAGTATCTACAGTGAGGCCATTACTATAGTCACAGTCTTTTGCATCTGAAGACAGACCCAGACCCAAGTTCGTGTCCATATCTTCCCCGATGTAATCCAGTGCTCTAGTCCCTGCCTACAACGTCTAGAATGTAAGCCAGTACTGTAGTCCCGGTCTACAACGTCCAGAATGTAGGCCAATACTCTAGTCCCTGTCTAAAACGTCCAGAATGTAAGCCAGTACTCTAGTCCCTGTCTTCAATGTCCAGAATGTAATACAGTACTCTAGTCCCTGTCTACAATGTCCAGAATGTACTGTAAGCCAGTACTGTAGCCCTTGTCTACAACGTCCAGATTGTAAGCCAGTACTCTAGTTACTTTCTACAACATCCGTAGGCAGTGCAAGTAAAACTTGAGTACTTGTCAGTGAATCCATTATGCACGCTAACCCTCGTCTCTTGTCTACAGCATGTTGAATGCCAGCAGCAATATACGTCTTGCCTATGGAGTATGCATTACAAACTAGTAATCTAGTCCTTGTTTATGTCATTCATAATCCATGACAACCATGTAGCCCTTGTCTACAGCATCCGTAAAGTATATTAGCATTAGTTCCCATTTCTTCAGCATCCACATTGTAGATCAGCATTCTTGTAATTGTCTTCTTTATCCTTAATAAAGGCGATCTTTCTAGTGCTTGTCTACAGCTTCTACAGTGCAGGTGAACACTAGTTTTTTCTGCTTTATTAGTAATAAAGTCGAACACTCTAGTACATGTATACAGTATTTGCAATACAAGCAGGCAATAATATTTGTTTACAGCATCCAAAATGCAACTCTGCACTCTAGTCCTTGTCTATAGTGCCAAAAAATGAAGGTTAGTACTTTAGTCCATGCCTACCACATCCACAATGCGAGCTATCATTCTAGTAATTTTCTGTGGGATCCACGTTGCATTTTTCCACATCTGTATTGCATGTAAACTTTAATAGTCTTATGAAAGGAGGGGAAAGGGTTAGTTGTAACGTCTTCTCTATTATATTCACGCTAAACTCTCATTGACCTGAGTATCCATATTCATGGGAAAGGGCTGCCCTGAAAACACAATTTCAAAGTTCATTTTCTACTATTGTACATAATTAGTAAAAAATGACGACTAAATATTTAGATAGATATGCACACACACGAACACGTGCACGCGCGCACACACAAATTCAACCCTTCCCACCCTCTACCCCTTTCCTAACTACAACACGGCAGTTTTCTGCAATTTGTGGGAGACTTCAGTTTCCGCGTATACCTCTCGGGGTAGCTCCTCTCACCAGGGTATATCTATTCCCTCTCCCTCTTACCCAGCGTACGGGGCGAGACCAATTAGTCATACGTCTGGCAATGCTATTGACCGTCACAGGATATATATATATATATATATATATATATATTTGAAGTGATCCACGACTAACCAGCGAACTTATGAAGTTCAACAATGAAAAAAAAAAAGTATATACTTCCAGTTACAAGATTTAATTAGATTCTTGGTGTATCTTCAAATTAATTTCTGTCGCAATTTAGTGTCGAGTGCGGAGTAACGCTGGGCCAAACTAATTGGAATAGATGTTTAAGCGATGTTTGAGAGAGAGAGAGAGAGAGAGAGAGAGAGAGAGAGAGAGAGAGAGAGAGAGAGATAAGCATGTTCTTGGCAATTGAGTTGGTCTTACCTTTTCTCTCTCTCTCTCTCTCTCTCTCTCTCTCTCTCTCTCTCTCTCTCCTTAGTATAGTCGTTAAAGATTCGTAATAAATCTGATAATCATGAAATTCGTGTGAATATTTAAATAATCGTTTTTTTAGATTCTGACTCCCTGAGAGATTATGAATAGAGATATTGCTGTGTATAACAAAATACTTGCATTATTATTATTATTATTATAATTATTATTATTGTTGTTGTTGTTGTTGTTGTTATTATTATTATTATTATTATTATTATTATTATTTGCTAAGCTACAACCCTAGTTGGGAAGGCAGAATGCTATAAGCCTAGGGGCTCCAACAGGGAAAATAGCTCAGTGAGGAAAGGAAACAAGGTAAAATGAAATATTTTAAGAAGAGTAACAACATTAAATTAAACATTTCCTATATAAACTATAAACATTTCAACAAAACAAGAGGAAGAGAAATAAGATAGCATAGTGTGCCCGAGTGTACCCTCAAGCAATTTACCCTCGTATTTACGGACCGTATGAGAATACCTAGTAACGAACAATTAAAAGAGGTTTAAGTGTAAGTTCAAATTTATTTTCATTGTTTATTTCTAATGAAAAGTCCAGTGATAAATTTGATTTTCTTAATTTCCTGGAAATTGGATCCGATGGCATTATCTATATATAATAAATAAGCATTCTTTGTCCATATGTAATTATTCACTCTCCGTAAACAAATATTGTATATTCATACACAGTTATTCTGATCGATAAACAATATTTCTCCATTATCTATCCATGCACAATTAATATCTATCCCTAAATTATTATTCTCACGGTGCAACGAGTCTTTCTCTATCAAAAATTATCAATTATTTCACCCGTTTCTTGCTTAATCATTCCCTGAAATGTAATTGTAGGTGCTAAGTTGTGGAATGATCTTCCTAATCAGGTAGTTGAATCAGTAGAACTTCAAAAGTTAAAGTTCCAGCAAATGTTTTTATGTTGAATAGGCTGATGTAAAGCCTTTTTATAGTTTTTATATGAGATATCTGCTTTTACGTTGTTATTGTTTTTATAATGATTTATTGTTAATTTGTTCCCATCATTTATTTATTTCAGTATTTCCTTTCCTCTCTGGGCTATTTTTCCCTGTTGGAACCCGTGGGCTTCTAGCATCTTGCTTTTCCAACTAGGGTTATAGCTTGGCTAGTAATAATAATAATAATAATAATAAATTAGTTTGCTTACTGTACGATAGCTTTTTGCTTGATGTACAATAGCCTTTTGCCTGATGTACGATAGCTGTGAAGATTATGATGGAATAAGAAAACTGGTTTGAACTGGTTAGCTTCTCTCTCTCTCTCTCTCTCTCTCTCTCTCTCTCTCTCTCTCTCTCTCTCTCTCTCTCTCTCTCACTCACGTATATAGGATCCTCTGCGTTGTTTCCGCGACCCCAAAGTTTGTCCAGAAGAGTGAATTATATATAAGATGTCCCTCGTTGTGCTGAAGTAAAAAAAAATAAAAGTTATCTAATTCTGAAATATACATTTCCAGACCACAGCATTATACCTCGCTCGCTCTTTCTGGGCAAACAGGGGAAGTTTTAAAACTTTGACCAGTTTTTATAGCTTTTTCAAGTTTTGTATAACTTTTGTAAGTGCGCTATCATTTTCCATTAGGTCACTTAGATATATATTATATATATACATATATATATATATATATATATATATATATATATATATATATTTATATATGTGTATATATATACAGTATATATATATATGTATACAATATACGGTATATTATATATATATATATATATATATATATTCTATCTTACTTCACTTGCAGTTTTTTTAAGTTTTTATAATTTTCATAAGAATAAAAGATTTTATATTGATGTTGTTACTATTCCGAAATGATTTCATTGTCACTCGCGGGCTAATAGCATCTTCCTTTTCCAACTAATGCTGTATCTTAGCTTGTAATAATAATGATGATAATAGTAATACATATACAAGATTAATCCTCACTTTTTGTTCTATGCAAGATGAACCTTCTCTATTATTCTCTGGTTCCCTCTGCCATATTGATCTGTTTTGTTCTCCTGAAGACGAGTATATGTTATTGTTTTTCCACTAATTTATATGCAATATTTATAACTTTATGGACGAATCATAGTTATCCCTGCATCATACTCGGTTCAAATTCTAGCCATACTAATTCGCTTATTTGTAATTCTCTTTTGGTGCTGTATATATTATTCTCAAGGTAAATCGAATTTGATATCAAGGTACATTTCTTCTTTAATGTTTGATACATACACAATATACATGCATATATACATACCAGTATATATATATTTATATATATATATGTGTGTGAGAGTGTACTGTATATATATATATATATATATATATATATATATAAATATATATATATGTGTGTGTGTGTGTGCGTGTACTGTGCATATATATATATATATATATATATATGTATATATATATATATATATATATATATATGAATTTATATACATACATATATATATATATATATATATATTACTTGTAAATTTACTCTATAGTCTTATATAGTCTCTTCTTTTCTTTTCTTTTCTTTTCACAAATATTCAGCTACCTATTAGCCCACCTGAAAGATATGCCGCGAGAGAGAGAGAGAGAGAGAGAGAGAGAGAGAGAGAGAGAGAGAGAGAGATAAAATTTATAGAAGCCATTCGCTAACTATATGTTGCCAGCTTATCGGGGAAAGAAAAACAAAAGTTTTTCCATATAATGTTTGAAAAAGTTTATATATAACAAAGCTTCGTATCCCCTGGGATGTAACGAATGGTTATATCCTTAGAATAAACCTAAAATATTAGTTTGGAAAAAACTATTACTTTTTGGAGCAAAATAATAATTTGGGTGTACCTGTCTGGTCTTTCTTTGTTACCCGAGAGGTGACTCCGTTTATCCGGGGTCAAGTTTGACTTGGATTTGTGCAAATCAAACTCTCATCCTATCGTATAAAGCGTTTCTGCATTCTTATTTTTTTTTTATTTATTTGTGTATAATAGATAACTTACGCACTATTAAGATATTTAACTAACGGAAAATTCAAAAGGAAATGTAGAGCAAAATAATATCTTAGCTTTATTATAAGTACGGCACAGTTGCAAATATATATCCCCTATATAATAAGGAGCAGTTGCCTGGCTGTATATGTAAACAAAAACAAAAACAACAACAATAATAACAAGAGCAATGAGAGATTTCTAAACTCTGCTAATGAGTAACGC
>NC_090744.1:99114890-99139330 GCF_036898095.1 Palaemon carinicauda
TGAGACCTTTATAAAAGATAGTAAGAGAAGAGGCCTAAAAACAGTTAACAGGAGAAAAAGCTTCCAAGGAAGTTGACGAGAAGAGGTCTTCAATGAAGTTAACAATAGGCTTGGCCACCAAATAAGTTAACGAGAGATTTGTTCTTCAAAGAAGTTAACAAGAAAAGAAGCTTCCAAAGATGTTAACGAGAGAAGATGCCTTCCAACAAATTAACAAGGGAAGAGACCTCTAAAGAGGTTAAGTTAACAAGAGAAGAGACTTCAAAAGAACTTAATAAGAGGAGATAACTCCAAAATGGTAACATGAGGAGAGGCCTCTGAAAAAAGTTAACAAGAGAAGACTCCAAAGAAGTCAACAAGAGAAGAGGCTTCCAAAAGAGTTAACAAAAGAAGAGACGTCCAAAGAAGTTAACAAGAGAAGAGACCTTCAAAGAAGTTAACAAGCGAAGAGGTCTCTAAAAGAGTTAACAAGAGAAGAAATCTCCCAAGACGTTTACAAGAAAAGAAACCTCTATAGAAGTAAACAAGAGAAGAGACTTCTATAGACGTAAACAAGAGAAGAGACCTCAATAGACGTAAACAAGAGAAGAGGTCTCCGTAAAAGTTAACAGGGGAACATGTCTTCAAAGAAGTTGACAAGAGAAGAGGCCTCAGAAGGAGTTAGTAAGAGAAGAAGCCCCCAAAGAAGTTAACAAGAGAAGAGGCCTCTGAAGAAGTTATCAAAAGAAGAGGCCTCTAAATAAGTTGAAAAGAGAAGAGACCTCTTCAGGAGTTAGCAAAAGAAGAAGCCTCCAAAGAAGTTGACAAGAGAAGAGGCCTCAGAAGAAGTTAGCAAGAGAAGAACCCTCCAAAGTAGTTAACAAGAGAAGAAGCCTCAGAAGAAGTTAGCAAGAGAAGAAGCCTCAGAAGAAGCTATCAAAAGAAGAAGCCTCAGAAGAAGCTATCAAAAGAAGAAGCCTCAGAAGAAGCTATCATAAGAAGAAGCCTCCAAAGAAGTTGATAAATTGAAAAGAGGAGAAGTCTCAAAAGAAGTTAGCAAGTGAAGAGGCCTCAGAAGAAGTTAACAAGAGAAGAATTGCGCATTGTTACCTGCACAAAAGAGGGCTCCTTATCACTTAATGAGCTCATGGCTTATGATGAAAAGCACGGCTCCTGGCTGAGGGGAATTTGGATGGCAGAAATAATATTTAAATTCGCTTGTTGAAAGAGAGATGCAAATCCCTCTTGCACAGCTGCTCGGGAATATCACAGAAACTGGGATTCCCTGTTGTTCACTCGATCGACTGTTGCGGGGGTCCTGTGAAAGTAGAGAGAGAGAGAGAGAGAGAGAGAGAGAGAGAGAGAGAGAGAGAGAGATTAGTTGGTAGATTGTTTAATGAGAAAGAAATGAGATTAAAGTAACTCGTTATATAAATATGTTAGAATCTCTCTCTCTCTCTCTCTCTCTCTCTCTCTCTCTCTCTCTCTCTGTTTTAATCTTAACTTTTCTTGTAGAATCATAACGAAGACAATGAATCCAAAACAATCATGGGTTACACAATATCTCAAATTTCTTCTAAAATTAACTGAAATTATCAAAACAACAAAGATCGTCTAGGGAAGATTTCCCACACTTAAAAAAGTTGCATTAATAAAACTGTAAAGATCCTGTATTAAATGTTGCCAGATATTTACCGTTTTAAAAAAGGATAGACTGACGTAAAGGATTGATATTACGGTCACCAACCCGTAAAAAATAATAACAAAGTAAGGTAAAAATGCGGTCGCCTGTATTTTACTGAAGTACGGCTGAGAACAGTATATTGTTACGGAGAATTTCCTATTAAAATTACGGTTCTTTTTAACTCCAGAAATCAGTCATTGCTCCAGAATATGTCAAATCACATAAAAGGCCCGAAAGACACCAAACACAGGAGGATTCCCCCCCTCCCCCCCCACCCACCCCCCTTTCGGAGTCCAGCACGCAAAATCACCAGAAATAAAGTGTCTGTCTCCTTTCCTCCTCTTGGTCTCCAATCACACCACGCCCGAAGAGAGAAATCATCATTAGCGGTAATAACTCTTCTATTTGGGCCTGCACAAAAGAATCCCTGGCAGTGATCGAAATGCATTTCAATCTCAATGCAAATGACATTCGAGAGAGAGAGAGAGAGAGAGAGAGAGAGAGAGAGAGAGAGAGATATTCATAAGAATCGATTTCTTATTTATCATGTTCTCTCTTTCCGATGGAAGTCAGATTTCGTTAGCATTATTATCGTCGACGTTATTATTCTTATTGATTCGACTATTTCGTTCGGTTAGATGGGCGTCGAGATGTGAAATGCTAATGCTTAGGTCTCTCTCTCTCTCTCTCTCTCTCTCTCTCTCAGAATTGTATTGATAAAGTATTAAGAATGAAATATGCATATGAATATATATATATATATATATATGTGTGTGTGTGTGTATATATATATATATATATATACACATATATATATACTGTATATATGTACTGTGTGTATATATACTGTATATACATATACTTAATGTATATATTTATATATATATATATATATATATATATTAAAAATTGTGTATTGCGGGTAAACTGATTTTATTAAAGGAAAATAACTCAAGATGTTATTTGAATCCTTTTACTTTCCCGGATCAACGAGGTCTGGATTTTTTTGTTTTCAAACTTTGAGGTGATTCTCTAAATGTGGCCATTATTGCTTTAAAAAATAATTGACGTAATACCATTATCTATTTAAGTGCGTATCTATAGGAGCAACTCGTATGCTGCCTGTCGTTTTATTTAGAGGGAGTAATTGGTAATTCATGTTTTATGTATTGTACCATAAATCCAAATTGAAAGAAACTGTATAAATTAAAAAGTTAAGATGGCTATATATATATATATATATGTGTGTGTGTGTGTATGTATGTTATATATATATATATATGTATGTATGTATATATATATATATATATATGTATGTATGTATGTACGTATGTATATATATATATATATATACAGTATATGTGTGTGTATGTGTGTGTATAATTTTTCCTCCAAATTGGCTGCATCTGACCGATTGCAAATTGAACTACAAACCTAACTCTACAAGAAAAAATCAACTGATGTGCCTGAATTTTGCTAATGCCGTCGCCTTTTCACCCCAAATCTTAATTGCATGAATTTTCTGAAAGGTTTGGTACTCATAATTGTACACGACTGACACGTAAAGTATATAGGGACTGGTCAAACCTTCTATTCTTCTAGTCAGTCCTTTTTGTGTACGTGGGTGGGGTGGGGAAGTAATAGTAGCAGTTCTTTCGAAACTGGTATATTCCGTTGCCCAGGCTTGTTGAAATGACTGGCTGGTCGCGTGTCCATCTTGTAGTCTTCAGTCTTTTAGTCTTCTGTGTATGGGTAAATGAAGGCTTACTTAGCCTCCTCCTTCAACACGTGCGATACCTGTATGATGACACAACACTCTCCAATTAGTCAGCTTAAATTTTTGATTGGTACAGTTTCTTTCAATCTGAGTTTATGGTACAATACAGAAAGCATGAATTACCAATTAATCCCACTAAATAAAATGACAGGCAGCATATGAGTTGTTACTATTGATAGGCACTAAAATAGATAAAGGTACTTACGTCAGTTATTTTTTAAAGCAATAATGGCCACATTTAGAGCATCACCTCAAAGTTTGAAAAAAAAAAATCAAGACCACGTTGATCCGGGAAAGTAAAAGAATTCAAATAACATCTTAAGTTATTTTCCTTTAATAGAATCAGTTTACCCTCAACACACACTTTTTCATATTTCTCTTGCCAAAGTAAAAACGCTATTCCACGTTATCTCGTTATTTGGAACCACTGATAATGCAGCGGTCCATCAACACAGTGTGAAAGATAAATGCAAGTGTTTGGCAATCCTTACAAGACCAGACAGGCGGTCAGTCCCAAAGGGAGAAACACTAATGTTAGTAGCGTGCTGAGATTATGGTCAGCTTTATACAATATCCATGAGTCCGTGAAGTAAAAGCACTTTCCCACTTACATGTATTGACCTTCCAAAAATAAATGTCTCCATTATTTATTCAATTTTTGAAAACTATGACAAACTAGTGTACCCGAGCAGCTAAATAATTATGAAGTCTAAATAGTTACGTAGATATGTAAGCACACGCACGCGCGCAGATTCAAACCTTACATCCCTTCCCCTTTCCTAACTAGAACCTGCTAATTAGGCAATTTGTGGTAGAGTATGGTTTAGGAGTGCACTTCTCGGTGTACCCCCTCTCATCAGGGTATGACTACTTCCTCTCTTTCTTGAGCGTGATAGGAAATATATATATATATATATATATATATATTATACAGTATATATATATAAATATATATATATACATATATATTTATATATATATACTGTATTAATATATATATATTATATATATATATATATATATATATATATTATATATATATACATTCACCAAACTTTCAACTGGGCTCCACAAGGCATTAGATGAGTTGGAACACCCAGTGCTCCATGGCTGAGGGCTATGAAGCATGAATTAGGAGATGATGAGATGATAAATGAAGAAGTATTGATTAAAAGCTCAAGATATAGACGACTGGCGAAATCTAACCGAGGTACTTTGCGTCAATAGTCGTAGGAGGAGATGATGATGATGATGATGATGATGATGATGATGATATATATATATATATATATATACTGTATATATACACACACACACATATATATATATATATATATATTCAGAAACTTGCTCTTTATTATATAGGGGAGATTTTTTATTTATTATATAGGGGCGATTGATGGAAAACCATAACAGATCATGCGTTTCTTTCCTGAGGGACTACGACCTCGTCCCCAAATTTTGGGAAGATTATAGACATTTACAACTGAACCCAACCCGGTTTTAGAGACTCGTTGGTTTCCAACAGTGGTTTGTCCCCTGAAACTTCAATTTTCACTCAATTTAAAGACGATTTTGAACGCTCATAGAAATTAGAATTTAAAATGCTATAGATAATTCAAATTTTACTTTTCAAGTTTTAATTTACTCATAAATATTTTGTCTTACTTAATAAACAATAATTATCTCTATAAAGTTAAGTCATAGAATATTCTGTTCGCATTAGAGATCGAACTATAATTGGGCAGGCCCATAACCTCTGTACCTAGGCCTTCTACTGTCTTGGAGTAGAGTTCTATTGCTTGAGAGTACACCTGGACACACTATTTTATCTTATTACTCTTGCTTTTTTACTTTTTATAGGGTTGTTTGTTAGCTAATAATAATAATAATAATAATAATAATAATAATAATAATAATAATAATAATAATAATAATAATAATACAGTGAACATAAATCAAAGTATGAGCAAATTAACTTCCATGGATAATCCAGTGTTATTTCCTTAACCCAAAATACTATCCCTTCCTAAAGAAAAGTTCCGGGTCCATTTATAGCAATCTTTTTCCAGCCCCACCGATGCTGGATCCAATAAGAAAAATAAAAAATGAAATTCCCCGGACAATTGCTTTTCCTAAAATAGATCTATTGGCGCCTCGAGAAAGATTCTCCATCTGCAAGCGATGTTACTTAGCCAATCGGGTCACGGCTGCTGAGGAAACTAAAACTCGGTTATTGAAGCGCCAAGGAATATCCATAAAGCCTACTTTAGTGGAGACTTCAGTACGTTAATGGCCTCTATGGGTTTTCTTTTTCCATCGGCGAGAGTAAGCAACGTCCAGAAATTCATGAGGAAGAAAATTCAGCCAAACATGTCAGCCAAACATGTTTCTTCCCTCAGGTTGAATTGTCTTGTTTTGGAAGCATTTATATATATATATATATATATATATAAATATTATATATACAGTATATATATATATATATATATATATATATAATCAGAAACTTGCTCTTTATTATATGGGGGATATTTATAGATAACTATAACAGATGATGCATTACTCTGCTGAGGGACAATGACCCTGTCCCCAAAATTTTGGGAAGATTATAGGTATTTACAACTGAACCGAACCCGGGGTTAAAGAATAGTTGGTTTCCAAGAATGGTTTGTCTCCTGAAACTTCGGATATCCCTCATTTTAATGACGATTTTGAACGCTCATAGAAATTAGAATTTGAAATATGTTTAAAAAAAATTCAAATGCTTCTTTTCAAGTTTTAATTTCCTCATAAATCTTTTGTCCTTCTTAATAAGCGTTAATTATTTCTATAAAGTTATGTCATAGAATATTCTGTTCGCATTAAAGATCGAACTCTGTACTATGGTCTTCCACTGTCTTGGGGTAGAGTTCTCTTGCTTGAGGGTACACTCTGACCCACTTCTTTGTCTGCATCTTTTCCCACTTTATGTGGGGTCGATGTTTCTGGCCAGCGTTGTCCCACACTTCATCATATATATGCCCCAGCACTAATTCAAATCTCACAATTTCTACTGGCCATTTTGGTTTTGGCTAATTTTTCATGACCGGATGCCTTTCCTGCCGCCAACCCTCCCCATTTACCCGGGCTCGGGACCGGCACCAAGTTGAGGCTGGCTTGCCCCCTTATTTCTCTTGTTTTTTTAGTTTTTTATAGTTTATATAAGAAATATATGTATTAATATTTTTGCTCTTCATAAGATATTTTATATTAATTTTTCATTACTTCTGTAGAAGTTTATTTATTCCCTTAAAGTTTCAATTCCTCACCGGGCTATTTTTTCCTGTTGGAGCCCTTGGACTTAGGTATAGCATATGCTTTTCCAACTAGGGTTGTAGGTTAGCTAATAAATAATAATAATAATAATAATAATAATAATAATAATAATAATAATAATACAGTAAACATAAATCAAATTATGAGCAAATTAATTTTCCATGGATAATCCAGTCTTATTTCCTTAACCCAAAATACTACCCCTTTCTGAAGAAAAGTTCTGGGGCCATTTAAAGCAACTTTTTCCAGCCCCACCGATGCTGGATCCAATAAGAAAAATAAAAAAGGAAATTCCCCGGACTATGCTTTTAAAATAGATCTATTGGCGCCTCGAGAAAGATTCTCCATCTGCAAGCGATGTTACTTAGCCAATCGGGTCACGGCTGCTGAGGAAACTAAAACTCGGTTATTGAAGCGCCAAGGAATATCCATAAAGCCTACTTTAGTGGAGACTTCAGTAAGTTAATGGCCTCTATGGATTTTCTTTTTTCATCGGCGAGAGTAAGCAACGTCCAGAAATTCATGAGGAAGAAAATTCAGCCAAACATGTTTCTTCCCTCAGGTTGAATTGTCTTATTTTGGGAAGCGTTGTACTATATACAGTATATATATATATATATATATATGTGTGTGTGTGTGTGTGTGTGTTTATATATACTGTATACTGTATATATATATATATTATGCCGTATATATATATATATATATATATTATGCCGTATATATCTATATTATGCAGTATATATCTATATACAGGCTTTGTACTGTATATCTATCTCTCTATATATGTATATGTATATATCCATATATATATATACATATATATATACACCATATATATGTTATATATATATATATATATATATATATATATATATATAGTGTATATATGTATATATGTAATATATAATTATATATATATATATATATATCTATTTGTATATAATATATATACTATATATATATATATATATATACTGTATATCTATTTATCTATCTATATGTATATATATTATATATATATATTTATATATATATATATATATATACACTATATACTGTATATCTATCTATCCATCTATCTTTTTATCCATCTATCTATATATCTATATCTATATCTCTATCGATATATATATATATATATATATGCGTGTGTGTTACAATAAGTTGGTTTTCCTTCAATTATCCATTGCTATATGCAAGTAAATTTTCCTTTTGATGGTATTCATCCCTTTAAGAATAGAGATCTTCGTATGATTCAATAAAAAGCATCCTTCTGAGTGGGGTTGGGTTCAAGGGAAGGCTTGTGTCACGAGTGTACCTCATACGGCGTATTGTAGGCATTGGGGCTCTTCGAAAGTCCTGTTGGTCCGTAGTTGCACCCACTGTTCAGCCATCTGTTTGAAAGTCCTCCTGGACCTCAACGCCTGACCTTATTTGGTTTGTGTATTCCTTCTAACAATAGGCCTACTTTAGTTCGGATTAGCTTATATTTATTCGATTTTATCGATGTTTTTTGTATTTTTTTTTCTTTCGATCCTAACAGCTGTTATCATTCCTTTATAGGAAACTAGAAAAACACTATGAGAGTGCAGACCTCCGCAACAGCAGCTTATTTCTCGAAACCAGTTTGCCTTTCCCCAAATCAACTTAGACCGCAGGCGTATATAAAGTTTGTGTTACAACCATGTGCGAACTTGGGTTTCAGGATAGGGTTAATTCGGTCGAAATTTTGCTCGACCTTGACCTTTGACCTAAGACTTTCAAAGGTGAATCACTTTCACGTCTCAACATAATTATTAATCCCTAAAAGTTTTACCACTCTGTGAGTGGCCAGGAAGTTGTTCACAAGCAAACAAACTGACAATCATGAGCGAAAACATAACAACCTCCCAACTTCGTTGTCGGAGATAATAATTGGATTATTTTGCATCTTTCAACCAAGCTGACCTTTTCTTATCTTATATATCGTTGTTTACACCTATTACTGATAACTATTCTATGCATTCTTTACTTCATTCGACTGTCATCAAACATTCATATATGATTCAAGTGTTCTTCTGTATAAGAAAATAGAAGAAATAACATCTCATCTTCTGGATGTCCTCTCTACGTAATATCGTCTTCATATTTGCCCTTCTTATTATCATCTACTCGAAGCAAAAGAGTAATGGTCAGGAGACGTTGCTTCTCCCCCTTCCTCCCTCTTCGACACCCCCCCCCCCACCAGTGTCTCCTCCTCCTTCGGTATCAGGAAAGGGATTAGCTAATAAATCATCTCTTTAAAGGTGTCACTTCGACTTAATAGGATTGGATCCCCTCTAACAAGGTTCCGGGGGAGAGAAAATCCTCCTGGATTGTGGCTGAGGACGTTTAAGGGGATCCAAGGCCGCATTCTTCCGCCGTCGAAGACTAAAGTCGAGGATCTATGATGGAGCCTCAAGATTAGAAACCGAAGGACAATAATTCTCATTGAAATGGGAAATGGTAATTTAGAGTTGAATGACCAGATAAATGAGATACTACCGCTAGAGAGTTATGGGGTCTTTTGACTGGCCAGACAGTACTACATTGGATCCTTCTCTCTGGTTACGGTTCATTTTCCCTTTGCCTACATACACTCTGAATAGTCTGGCATATTCTTTACATATTCTCCTCTATCCTCATACACCTGACAACACAGATTACCAAACAATTCTTCATCACCCAAGGGGTTACTGCACTGTAATTGTTCAGTGCCACTTTCCTCTTGGTAAGGGTAGAAGAGACTCTTTAGCTATGGTAAGCAGCTCTTCTAGGAGAAGGACACTCCAAAATCAAACCACTGTTCTCTAGTCTTGGGTAGTGCCATAGCCTCTGTACCATGGCCTTTCACCGTCTAGGGTTAGAGTTCTCTTGCTTGAGGGTACACTCGAGCACACTCTCCTATCTTATTTCTCTTCCTCTTGTTTTGTTAAAGTTTTTCTAGTTTATATAGGAGATATTTATTGTTGTTACTCTTCTTAGAATATTTTATTTTCCTTTTTTCCTTTCTGCACTGAGCTATTTTCCCTGTTGGAGCCCCTGGGCTTATAGCATACTGCTTTTCCAACTAGGGTTGTTGTTTAGTAAGTAATAATAATAATAATAATTGGGATTGATTGATTTATAGTTTCCAGGCTTCCTGACATCTAAGGCCATTGACACGATTTATTAACATGTATGGATGTGAACAAAATTAGAGGAATGTTTAAGAAGGAGAGAAAATATTACAATTGAGGTTTTACTCATCAACAGGAACGGTTTCTGTTGTCAGTCTGTCAAATTTAATGTCAAAAATATACACAAACAATTAGTTCATTATGTATGTTGCATAAGATTTTTCATAACTCTGACCATCCTTTACATTCAGATCTCCCTGGACAATTCTATCCTGTTCGTAATACTAGGCAGGCAGTTAATTCTAATAGCCATGCCTTCTCCATCACGAGGCTCAATACTACGCAGTACTCTAGAAGTTTTATTCCAGCTGTTACCAAGTTGTGGAATGATCTTCCTAATCGGGTGGTTGAATCAGTAGAACTTCAAAAGTTCAAAGTTGGAGCAAATGCTTTTTTGTTGACCAGGCGGACATGAGTCTTTTTATAGTATATTTATGACATATTTGTTTTTGATGTTGTTAATAGTTTATATATGACATGTCTGTTTTGACGTTGTTACTTATTTTAGAATGATTTATTGTTAATTTGTTCTCTTCATTTATTTATTTCCTTATTTCCTTTCCTCACTGGGCTATTTTTCCCTGTTGGAGCCCCTGGGCTTATAGCATCTTGCTTTTGCAACTAGTGTTGTAGCTTGGATAGTAATAATAATAATAATAATGTATATAAATGAATGAATATACAGTATGTGTGTACATATATATGTGTAAAACCCACGAGGAAACGTTATGTTTAGAAATATGACGAAAATAGTTAGGATTCACCCTTATATTTTAATTTTCCTGTGTTTCTTTTGAATATATATATATATATATATATATACAGTATATATATATATATATATATACAGTATATATATATATATATATATGTGTGTGTGTGTGTGTGTGAGTATTAAGTATAGACATATATATATATATATATATATATTCACAGTGTATATATATATATATTTATATATACACACATATATAAATGTGAGTGTGTATACTGTATATATGTGTGTATATTTACATATACATACTTACATAGCCTTGTGAAAGACATACAACCACAATTACACCTTTCTAGTCCTCCCATTAAGCAAAGTCAACTGCAGTAACGAGGGGGTCTGTGTAGTCTAATTTCTGATGAAGTTAAACAACTTCTTTTAAAATCAGCGATTGGAAAATCTCGTAACTTTTCCGTTCTAATCCAGAGCCAAAAACTTTCTGCGTTCCAGAATCAGGAAAATAGTCATATTTTCCTTCTGAGAAAGGTCATTTTGTTTTAAAAAACCTCTGTCCCTTTTCCTCTTTCCATGTGATGAGGTCAGACCTGAGATGAAGATACACATCTGCATTCGTTTGCAGTTCCAATGGTTTTTTTTTTTTTTTTTTTTTTTTTTTTTCTCAGGAGGACTTTCCATACTCCTTTGACCAGCGTCAAGCCATGTGTCTTAAATTCCACATGTATATATATATATATATATATATATCCATCTTACAAAATGTATAATATTAGTGTACGTGACCTGCCAAAAAGGACGGTTAAATATTTAGATGATGTACACAAACGCACAAGGGTATGACTACTCCCACTCTCCCTTCTCAATGAACTGGGAGAATGGAAGCACACACACAGACATAAATATATATATATATATATATATATGAGTGTGTATTTTATATATATACATATATATATATATATATATATATCATCATCATCATCATCATCATCCTCATCATCTCCCCCTACGCCTATAGACGCAAAGAGCCTCGGTTAGATTTCGCCAGCCGTCTCTATCTTGAGCTTGTATATCAACACTTCTATACTCATCATCTCCTATTTCACGCTCCATAGTCCTCAGCCATGTAGACCTGGGTCTTCCAACCGATAAAGAAGAAAGAATAAGAAGTTCCAATAAAAGTTCAATATTTTTTAAATGGAAATCATTGGGAAAAAAATTCGTTTCCGTAAGGATCGTATAAAGGAAGATGGTTATAAAGATTTTTGTTTGGAAAGGAAAAGGGACAGGAAAAAAAGGCTTCAATGAATTTATGTTTAGAGTAAATAATTTAGCTAAAATCTTCATACCTTGGCGGACGTTCGTCATTACGTATCTGTTCAGTATCTGTGCTGAAAATAACATGTTATGGAAGACTTAATGAATTAATTCTATCATGACTCTGGAAATCGTGGCAAACACAGTGAATGAATTCTTTCGTGACTCCCAAATTCACGACAGATGAATAATGAAAAACTGCATTGCAAACGAACCATTAATTAAAACTGGCACTGTGCCCTCATGATTGTACATAGCTGATACTGTACGTGTGAGTCTTTGTGCGATTAGAAAAATTGTGACAGACTTTTCTCATCATCATCATCATCATCATCATTATCTCCTACGCCTATTAACGCAAAGGGCCACGATTAGATGTCACCAGGTATCTCTATCTTGAGCTTTTAATTCAATACTTCTCCATTCATAATCTACGTTTCATAGTCCTCAGCCATGTATTCCTGGGTCTTCTATCTCTTCTAGTGCCTTGTGAAGCCCAGTTAAATGTAGGCTAGGATATAAATAAGAATAATTTCCTTTTGGACGAGTTTTCAACCAAATCTTAGACATTGGAACGTTTCTCCTAAAAATGGAATTATGTAAGAATGTAAATTTATAATGATTTTTCCTTTTTCGGGAGATACATCTATACATGCATATACATATGTATATATATATATATATATATATGTGTGTGTGTGTGTGTGTGTGTATGTGTGTGTGGGTGTGTGTGTGTGTGTGTGTGTATACTGTATATATACTGCATACACTCATATATAATTTGCAAAGAAAATTTCCAACTGAAATAAACCATCCAATGTCGTAAATACAAGTTTATTAAAACCCCGAGACGAGCTTCCAGGCAAGAAGGGCACCACCGCGCTGGCGTAAGCAAACAGATTGGACAAACGACATTCTAAGCTTGTGCTTATTTTCATTGCCAAACACCTTTTAACATATTTGCTCAGCAAACTTTCACGCAAAAATGCTCTTCGGAAGCTTCCCTCGGGAGAACTTAGTGTCAACTGAGTTTACATTAACTCAGGATAATGTTATCTTTGCAAACACGTTATTCTAAGCTATGCTTGAAATACGCACGGGGAGAGAGAGCCGGTGTTTATTATTATTATTATTATTATTATTATTATTATTATTATTATTATGTTTGTTGTTGTTATTGTTATTGCTGTTGATATAATGTTTTTAATTTTTATTATTATTATTATTATTATTATTATTATTATTATTATGTTTGTTGTTTTTATTGTTGTTGCTGTTGTTGTTATAATGTTTTTAATTTTTATTATTATTATTATTATTATTATTATTATTATTATTATTATTATTATTATTATTATTATTATTATCATTATTATTATTATTATTATTATTATTATGTTTGTTGTTGTTATTGTTGTTGCTGTTGTTATAATGTTTTTGATTATTATTATTATTATTATTATCATTATTATTATTATTATTATTATTATTATTATTATTATTATTATTATTATTATTATCGGAACCATGCAAAGACAAGAGCTTCTGACCGGCCAGGACTCGAACCCTGGTCCAGGAATCTTGTATCACAGTGACAGCTATGTGATAAAGGAATGGGGAAATATGTTTGCCTGAAGTGTCTAAATATTTTAGATATATAAATGAAAATGAATTTATCAGTCGAAAAGAATGCCCCCTCTCTCTCTTCTCTCTCTCTCTCTCTCTCTCTCTCTCTCTCTCTCTCTCTCTCTAACAAAAAGCACATACGCACATATCTGCATGTATAAAATATATATATAATTTATATATATATATATATATATATGTGTGTGTGTGTGTGTGTGTGTGTGTGTTTGGTTGTGTGTTTTATAAAAAAAAACGCATTTAAAAACCATGTAACAATAGAAAACGTCATTTGCTCTGATGAGAGTTTTCTCATCCTTCGTAAAAGATAACCTTCAATCGCATAATATTTCTATTATTTTATATTTAATAATATAAATCCAAATACAATGTAGATGAAATTATCTTTGAAGTTATGGGTTATAATACAATCATATCAATTGGTATGTAATTTAGATGATCTAATTTCATATTTTATCTGATCAATGGAATCTTTGAAAAAAAAAAATTAAATGTTGAGTAAAGAACTGATTCTTAATTAACAGCAAAAACAATTGACACTCGAGATTTATACGATTTTACGTCAGCGATTTTATTGTTCACTATAATAGAAAGTATTGGATTAAAAGCTTAAGATAGAGACAACTGGCGAAATCTAACCGAGTTCCTTTGCGTCAATAGGCGTAGGAGGAGATGATGATGATAAAAGAAAGTATAAGATAATTGTATGATCTGAAGACAAATAAGTATTGTACACAATTAAAGAAATCCTATTTTCTTCATCCGAATCCTTCCAAGAATCAAGAAAGAGGTTTGTTTGATAAGTTGAAACGATTATCATTTCCAAATTGAAAAAAATGACAAAGAATCAAAATAATAATGTAAACCTCCCAAAGTAATAGTGCTTGTAGTGCTCCTTATGCTTTTCACTGTAGGTATCATTATTATAGTTTTTTTTTCCCGCAGCCACTTGATTTCTTATACTAAAACATGTTGCCCTCTTTTATCTAAACTCTTCATAAAATCTGCTATGAGTTTGTAGCAAAGACTAGGTCTTCTGAAAGGTTTCATAATGAATATATTATCAACTATCAGACACTTGTGAGAGAGAGAGAGAGAGAGAGAGAGAGAGAGAGAGAGAGAGAGAACGCATTAAGCGACTGAATTAATGATCTGCTATGAAGATTTCAGCAAGGCCTCCTCCTTCCTTCCGGGTGCTGCCGAAGATGCAAATAACGGGAAAAGTCATCAAAAATTAAGTCTTTCCACCTAACCTGACCTGACCTGACCTTATCTCCATCGAGACTCCTTCCTTTGAAGTAAGAACAGACCTTATTTCCATCGAGGGTCCTTCCTTTGAAGCAAAAACAGACCTTACTTCCATCAAGGGTCCTTCCTTTGAACTTTGTAGCAAATACAGTACAACAAGACAGGAAACACATTACACTTGGTTGTCATTTCGATCTGTTTTTTTTTTTCCACATGGCTAACAGATGGCGTTAGTAAAGCGCTTACGTAAGCCCTACGACCAGCCCTCTCCAACGCGTAATTACTTTTTAAAAGTAAACTGAGCATGTTGATGCAAATTGATATGGATGCAATATATCGTTTATGGGCTTTGGTGGGCCAAATGACCCGATATTGTGGTCAGGTAGACCCATCTGTGCTGTGACGCAAGTGGATGTTGTGCTGTTTCTGGAACTTTTTAGCGATCTAGGTGTCATTTCTAATCATTCAGAATACAAAGTTCATTTTTTTTTCAATGCTACGGAAAAGCTAATCAAATTGTTGATATAATACTACATTATATATGCTCTAATATGAGAGAGAGCCATTCTCATGCTTGAAAGAACATAGCCGAGTATTACTGCTCATGGCGTGCAGCCACCATGGTAACTTCATAAAAACAAAATTGTCATTTTCCTTCCTCAAATCTAACGAATTTCCTCCTGGGATTCTGGCTGCGAGCCCACGACCAATTTTCAGTTGGAACCCCCTCATCCGACCGGAAAAGAGTTGGTCCACTCTCCTAACCTTATGAAGATTAGCCTCTTTCTTGAGAAGGCATCTTATCCTTCGATTGAATCCTCTTCCACAAGACCAAAGGAGACTTGCTGTTTAAACACCTTCCCAACGGTGACACCTATGAAAGGTAGCCTCATATTGTTTCTTGGTCTTAGCTTTGCAATGAGGTAAAGATTATGCTCGATTCCCGGAGTAATATATATGTGTGTATGTACATAATGTATATATATATATATATATATATATACAAGTGATATATATATATATATATATATATACATATACATACATACATACATATGCACTGTGATCGATAGGGGTAATGAAACTAAAAGTCAGTGACCTAAATTGAATTACAGATCACATCAGCTATCAAGCGATTATCACCATCGCCAACGAAGTTGAGAGGAGGTTATGTTTTCACCCCGGTTTGTCCGTTTGTCTGTTTGTTTGTTCGTGAACAACTTCCTGGCCACAAATTTACTATAGAATAATGAAACTTTCAGGGATTAATTGTTATTTTGACACGTTGAAGTGATTATATTTTGATAGTCCTAGGTCAAAGGTCAAGGTTAAGGTGTAGCAAATGGTCGACTGAATTAACCCTAATCTTAACCCCAAGTTCGCACATGGTTGTCACACACACTTAGAATACGCGTAGTCTAAATTGACTCTGGGAAAGGAAAGCTGGTTTCGAGAAATAAGCTGCCGTGGCGGAGGTCTGCATTCTCAGAGTGCTTTTCTAGTTGAAGTTGAGTTTGCACGATTGTAATGTAGACCTTTAAGAAAATATCAATGATCGCTAATATCAAAACAAGTAAAGGATGGACTAAAAACCTTTTTCCTCATTTGCATTTGACTTTTTAACCTTTTGCTGAAACTCGTTAGAGATGTTTATAGGTGTAAAAATCGTTATCATTTATCTACTAATTTATCAGAACATTCTTTTATAAAGGAAAATTGTTTCATGACCGTTTAAAGGTTTAAAGGCACCCTGCATTGTCCTAGCAAGCAGGACAATGCCCTAGAGACTGACCATTTATACATAATATCAGCGTCCAACCACCCCCCCCTCTCCACCTAAGCTAGGTCCAGGGAGGGTCAGTCAATAGCTGCTGATGATTAAGAAGGCAGGTATAAAGGCTACCCCCCCCCCCATCGTTAGCTCACAAACGCTAAAGGAACTAACGAGTTTGAGCGGGACTCGAACCCTAGTGTGGCGATCAGCAGGCAGAGACATTACCAATAGGCCACAACAACCCTTCTTCTTCTTCTTCTTCTTCTTCTTCTTGTTATTATTATTTTTTATAATAATATTATAATAATAATAATATTATAATAATAATAATATTATAATAATAATAATAATAATAATAATAATAATATTATAATAATAATAATATTATTATTATTATTATTATTATTATTATTATTATTATTATTATTATTATTATTATTATTATTATTATTATTATTACCTGCTAAGCTACTACCCTAGTTGGAAAAGGAGAATGCTATAAGGCCAGGGGCTCCAACAGGAGATCGGTCATTAATCGAATGAATTCGAAAATTCGTCGTCACTACAAACAAAAAGTAAACAAATAATTTACAACAATTCCAGAAAGTTTTTTTTTTTTTTTTTTTTTTTTTTTTTTTTTTTGCAAACTTTAAAGTTCGAATGGAAACAATCGTATTTTTCTCGCCAGAGTTGTTAGCTTCCAAAAGCCCTTTAATTACCTGTCAATTTGCCAGACTTCTTCTACTTCCAGATTTCACTTCCATGAAAAAAAGGGAATTTTTGCGTTTATTGTTTCGTGTCTTGTACGTTGAGTGTGGATTTTTTCTTCTCTGTGTGATTTCAGATGGCAATAGCATTTATACGCTGTGCAAATATATATATATATATATATATATACTGTATATATATATATATACATATATATATATATATATATACTGTATATATATATACATACATATATATATATATATATATAGAGAGAGAGAGAGAGAGAGAGAGAGAGAGAGAGAGAGAACACATGATAATATTTTTCCTCCATATCATTTAGCGATTTGTACAAAGAAAATATTTTTACCTCGCTGACGACACTCAGCAGCTGTGCACTGTAAGCAAAACACAATTATATTCTTCCACTTCCAATTTATAGGATATTTCGAAAACCCCCTTTCAAGGTGAACTTCTAATCAGTCAGTAGTTTCTCCACTTATAAACCCTGAAACTTCACTGCCTTTTTCCTCTCTACGTCTTGTTAATGTTGACATATATATTTGCTTTCGTGAACAGCCATCTATGAGTGTTTTTATTAGCAGGTAAACTAGGTTTCTTAAATGTTATTGGTATCCTGAATATAATTAGTTAGTGAATGAGTTATGAAAGATTAGTTTCACTTCATTCTGCTTTTTACAATTTGTCACTTTCACACAAGATTAGGCGGGTATGCAATTGCTTGTTATTCAAAATCGTGATTTTTTGTGTTGATAAATAAGAATCAATGTACCCTATTTAGCAATGCAAAATAGTAATCTTGGTCATAAGTCCATTCATTTGTAAATAGCATAGTTAGACAATCAAACTTGGACTAATCTCGAGAAAAATTAGATTGTGCGTGTGTTAGTGTATGCGTTACTTTCGCAGAGTAGCCAATGGAGACAGAAACTTGCCTTTTCTTACGTGGTAATATATGTTAAAAATAATACAATTATCTTGAGGTTTTATGAGCCTTTTAACCGATAGTGGCAATTTTGTAAGTCTGATCGTTGTACTTATTTATAAAAGAGGCCAATCTGGTAACGTCCTTGACTGGTGACTGGTAGACTGGGGTTCGAGTCCCGCTCACACTCGTTAGTTCTTTTGGTCGCGGCAGCCTTACCGTCCTTGTGAGCTACGGATGGGGGCTTTAGGGGAGCCTATAGGTCTATATGCTGAGCCATCAGCAGCCATTGCCTGACCCTCCTAGGTCCCAGCTTGGCTGGAGAGGGGCTTGGGTGCTGATCTTACTGTATGTATACATGCTCAGTCCTTAGGGCACTGTCCTGCTTGATAGGGCAGTGTCACTGTTCCTTGCCTCTGCCATTCATTAACGACCTTTAAACCTTTAAAAGATAATAATGATGAAAATTGTATTGTTAATGTTTATAGGTGTATATATACATATTTCCAACTGTATCATTATCACACAGAAAAAGAATGTTCACATTTTACCTCACGTGAAAATCATCAAATGGAAACCCAGAGTGGAAGAAATCTCTTGAAATAAAGAGGCTGAAAATAATTGAAAGGAAGTTCTTACAAAATGTGTTCACACAAAGGCTCTTTTGAGAAATACAAAGGAATTCTGAACCTGCTTTGTAGCAAATAATTCACAGCTTTGTCAGAATTTCCTGTTCTTTGATTGCAAAGGAACGGTTTTATTTTTGCAAATGTATTTCAATTGCATCGCAGAGAGCATTGTTAAAATCGAATTGTTTTACCGGAAAAGAAATGAATCGCATCTCTCTCTCTCTCTCTCTCTCTCTCTCTCTCTCTCTCTCTCTCTCTTTTGCACCTCAGAGAATATTGTTATAATCGAATTGTTTTACTGGAAAAGATATGAATCGAATTCTCTCTCTCTCTCTCTCTCTCTCTCTCTCTCTCTCTCTCTTGCATCGTAGAGAATATTGTTAAAATTGAAATGTTTTACTGAGAAAGATATGCCTCTCTCTCTCTCTCTCTCTCTCTCTCTCTCTCTCTCTCGTATCGTAGAGAATATTGTTAAACTCGAATTGTTTTAATGAGAAAGATATGAATATCTCTCTCTCTCTCTCTCTCTCTCTCTCTCTCTCTCTCTCGTATCGTAGAGAATATTGTTAAAATCGAATTATTTTACTGGGAAAGATATGAATCTCTCTCTCTCTCTCTCTCTCTCTCTCTCTCTCTCTCTGTCGTATCGTAGAGAATATTGTTAAAATCGAATTGTTTTACTGGAAAAATATATTAGTCATTCTCTCTCTCTCTCTCTCTCTCTTTCTCTCTCTCTCTCTCTCTCTCTCTCTCTCTCTCTCTCTCTCTCTCTCTCTCTCTCGTGAATAATTTCCTTCCGAGAACCACTCTGTAATTCTTTCAGAAATTCAGCGCCAGATGAAAGGACATTTCTCCTTCAATTCGTCCAGACAATCTCGCGAAAGCAACTTATGAATCAAGATTTCCTTCTTTATTTATGAAGCTCGAGATGTATTCGTTGACAGAATTAATAAGAGATGCTTATTCATGCAATTCCATTCTTGTTTTCGTAATGTTTTGTACACACGGTGTTTTCCTTTATGGAATGAAAGAGAAATTTTATTATGTACGTACGAGTTGGTGAAATTGAATAAGTTAGTAAGTTTGTGATAAATAAATTAGAGGAGGAATATGAAGTTTGTCAGGAATCCTGATGATCTTTGCGGAATAGGAGAATTTCATTCACAAATTGCATATATAATGTAGACTTTATGTGTGTTTATACCAACACGTATATAGTATGTATGATATATGTATATATGATGTATTTACATATATGTATATATGATGTATTTACATATATGTATATATGATGTATTTACGTATATGTATATATTGTATAATGTATATGCATATACTTGTATGTATATGGATATGGGACAAGACAAATGGGTCGTGATTGTAGTATGGAATGGCTGATGTTACTAATGACATTATACACATTGGCGATGGTGAAGAAAAACTTCAGAAACTAATGAAAGAAATTGAAAGTGTTTGCTTGTCATAAAAGTGAATGGTGGAAGACTAGAAATAGTAATTTCTTACAAAGAGTTGAGGATCGAATTCATTGAATGATAGCAGAAAGCTTAATAACTGATAAGTGAAGTAAGGATTGTGGTGGCCGATATGGTAACTTGCCTGACTGGTGTACGCCAGACTGGGGTTCAATTCCCGCTCAAACTTTTTAGTTTCTTTGGTTGCTGCAACTCACCATCCTTGTGAACTAAGAATGGGGGTTTTGGGGAGCCTATAGGTCTATCTGTTGAGTTATCAGCAGCCATTGCCTGGCCCTCCTTGGCCCTAGCTTGGGTGGAGATGGGGCTTGGGCGTTAATCATATGTATATATTGTCAGTCTCTAGGGTATTGTCTTGCTTGATAGGGCAATGCCACTGTCCCTTACCTCTGCCATTCATGAGTGGCCTTTAAACCTTTAAACAGATAGCTTAACAATTGAGTAAGTTAAGTAAGATAGTTTAATAATAAGTGAATTAAGGAAGATGGCAGACTGTGCACATATTGTTTGAGGTAGGTTTGACTTATTCATGAAAACCAAAGCGAGATTCAATGGAAATATATATTCATGTTTAATGTTGATGAAAAAAAATGTCTTTTGAGAAGAACTGGTCTGTTTAGTATATAGGTTGAACTGAAATTAAGCAGTTTGACACTGCGCGAGAATGAATGCAGATCGGTACGTGAAAAGATATTTTATAAATAGAAATTTACGAATGAATTAGAAGAGAAATTCTTAGAAAGCACAGTATGGATTATTTGAAGGTGCTTTGGAAGTAAGGGCTTCGATATGTTGAAGCGTAAGAGCATGTGGAAGATTTAAGTGAGGAACGAATTTTAACGTTTGCGTTTAGGTTTAAATTCCGCTCATGAATGACAAGGGACAGTGACAATGCCCTATCTAGCAGGATAATGCCCTAGAAACTGGACCATGTATGCCTATGACCACCGCCCAAACTCCCTCTCCACCCAAGCTGGGACCAGGTAGGACCAGGGAAGGCCTCCTGATGACTCAGCAGGTAGATCCATAGGCTAAGAGGATTAATACTACTACTTATATTTTTCATCCAATCCTATAGGCTCCCCCAAAACCCCCTCCCGCCCAATATCCTTAGTTCACAAGGATGGTGAGGTTGCGAACACGACAAGAAACTAACGAGTTTGGACTATACTAGACCCTCAGCCTGGCAGATTGTCAGGCAGGGACGTTTCCAATAGGCCACCATGATCATTATGTAAACTGTGTAGTCCAGTCAGTGGTGTGTAAGGCTTCTGTACCCTGGACCAATGTGTGAATTTGGTAAGGAGTTTTTTTTTTTTTTTTTTTTTTTTTTTTTTTTTAAGACGCCGAACCCCATCCTAACTATTGTGGACCGAGCCTGATACCACTGCTTAGTGTTATAAAATATGTCATTTACACTTTCTAGTTTTCCTAGAGGTTTATAAACTCTCTGCATTCATGGAAGTTTGAATCATTCTAGATAATAAGTAATGAAATTTCCTTTTGTCACACGAGATGTTTCAAACTGATGTGCTTGTAAAAACGAAATGCAATAGTAACTATTGAATAACACACACATACACATACACACACAGATATAACTAAGATCCCATTTGTAAGGTTCGTGGCATTTTTTCGCCTTCCGCCAACTAGTCCACACAGCTATAGTATAAACTAAATGGGCACTCAGTAGAGAGCATGCCTTCGCTACGCCAAGCAGTTTTATTTTGCTCTTAACTCCATTGAGTACTTGTACTTCGATGCATTTTCTTCAAAATCTAATGGATTTGTCTTAAAGTCACAGCACACATGTCCACGAAGGTTCGTTGAAATTGGTTCAGTGGTTTTTGCGTACTGCTGTTTACAAACAAAAAAATAAACTAGCAAAATATTTGCCACCTGATATTACGATTATTTTCAAAGCACTGCTACGTTCTTGTACTTTCATATACTTTATCCAAAATCTTACAAATTCATCCTTGGATCATACCCAACGTGACTACCAAGTTTTATCAAAATCGGTACAGTAGTTTTTGTGTAAAGTTGCTCGTAAACAACAATAAATAAATAAACATATCCTTCGCAAAATATTCGATTTTGGCGAAGGCAATAAGGACCAGATCCTGGTGGGGGCTGCCTGTATGTATGTATGTATGTATGTATGTATGTATGTATGTATGTTCATCTTCCTCGTATTATTTTGCGAATACGCATTACCGGAGACACAAATCCTTAAAATTAAAATAAAAGTTAATCCTGCCACGCAACCATTTAAATTTTAACATACAATGATACATCCTATTATATAAAAGACAAAAAAAAAGCGAATTACGGATAAACTCATAAATGAGATTTCAAACCCACTTCTAAAATACGCTTCGCAAATATGTGAAATATTTCTGGACTGCTAAACATGTCACGTACAGACGCCAGGAGAAAGATACGAGTTTCCCTCTTTGAGTCTTGTTGGAGCAAACTCCTCCTGTCTGGGCGGTGCTGATATTTGCGAAATACGTGGAGGCCGAAAATGCATTTTAGCTGATTCTTTCGCATTCAGATGGTTTATGTCTACGCAGCAGTATATAAACTAAGAGTTATAAGATGAATAAGATGAATAATTAATGAATAAGTAAATTAGATTAAAATTTAGATAAAGGTGATCCCTATAGGAATTTATTTGATTACAGACGAAGTATTGGTACAAATATTTTTTTTTATTTCTATATTCTTTCTGATTATATTTGGTATACGATACAATATGAATCAATATAAGAATGTTGAACTAATATAATAACACCAATTTCCTAATATCGCAAGAGGGTCTGCCCCTCTCTTTTATTCTTCTCCTGTACTTCTCTTTCTCCCTATTTCCTTAATCTTTCCCTTCCCGAGTACCTGCCTTTGAGCTATAAACTGGATTGTATCAGTTGTACTCTTCTTTCCCCATATTCCCCCACTTCCCTATTCTTATTATTGTTGTTGTTATATAAGAATGTTCTAAAAGAAGGATTATGTGAAGATAGGATTGAAATCAGAAGAAAAAAAAATTACAAATGATAATACGAAAAGTCATTAGATAAACAGAAAAAAAATATAATGAACGATGTTTATTTTTCATATTTCCGTCAATTTTCATAAAACAAGAACAAGGAAGAATGTAAATTCTACAATAGCTCTGTAGAAACAGCAAAATATTTGAATCCCAAACGTTACCTGACGGAAAACTGAAAACAGCCTTGTAAACTGCTTGTTGAACGAGTGCCGTCTGTTTTAAGCATTTTGTCGTATTAAAAGTTAGGGAGTAAAAGAACAAAATAGCTCTCTCTCTCTCTCTCTCTCTCTCTCTCTCTCTCTCTCTCTCTCTCTCTCAAATAGTATTAAGAAAAGTGTGTTAGATTGTAGCACGCTTCTCTTGCAGCTGGAACATCTCTCTTCCTTACTCTAGCGCAAATCAGTCCAGAGGTAACGGTTACAAATTGGAATTGAAAAGATACAACTCAATTTAATGTGGCAATTTCTTTGCAAACAAAATAATAAATACATGGAACAGACTTCCAGCAGATGTAGTGAACAGTAACACGGTAAACGAATTCAAGAATAAGTTAGACAAGATCCTAAAAACTCTCTAAACGTTTAAACTACGAGTAATTTGCTCTACCCAAGAGCAAATGGATTTTCTGTGGATGGGCTAAAAAGTCTTTGAGATATCCAAAATCCTTGTAACTCTCTCTCTCTCTCTCTCTCCTCTCTCTCTCTCTCTAAAAATTCTTTGATATCCAAAATCCTTGGAACTCTCTCTCTCTCTCTCTCTCTCTCCTCTCTCTCTCTCTCTCTCCAAAATTCTTTAATATGCAAAATCCTTGTAACTCACTCTCTCTCTCTCTCTCTCTCTCTCTCTCTCTCTCTCCAAAATTCTTTAATATGCAAAATCCTTGTAACTCTCTCTCTCTCTCTCTCTCTCTCTCTCTCTCTCTCTCTCCAAAATTCTTTAAT
>NC_090744.1:99139830-99149830 GCF_036898095.1 Palaemon carinicauda
GCTACCGGATCATCTCCAAAAGTTGTTGAAGTCGTCCATGGCCTAAGATCTATCTGTGGTGGATATTTCATAAAAATCCTTCAATTTTTTTTTACGTAATCTTCAAAATTGTGAAAAATGCAAATCAGGATCTAGAAACCGGATCCGGATCAGGATCATCTCCTAAACTTAATGGGGTCGTTCATGGCCTAAGATCTATCTGTGGGAAAAATTCGTCAAATTTGTTGACCAGTTTGGACATAATCTTGTCCACAGATAAATGAATAAATAAACGACTCGAAAATATAACCTCCATGGTGGAGGTAATACATTTAATAATAATAATAATAATAATCTGAAACCTGACGCCTTTAACCTTTTAAGATCAAAGTCGGATTCCTTTGGCACCTTTCTCCTCCTCTGGTTTTTAGCTGACGAAGCAAGCTGGTCCTTCTGGAGATCCTGTGACCTCGAGGTCGTTGCAGTAGTGGATTTTATGGTGATATCAAGACCCATAATCAGTCACACACCTTTTATTACCTCCGTCAACGAAGTTGGGAGGAAGTTACGTTTACGCTACTGTTTGTCCGTTTGTTTGTTTGTGAACAACTTCCTGGCCACAATTTTAGTCATAGAGTAGAGAAACTTTTAAGGATTAATTATTATGTTAAGACGTGGAAGAGGTTCAATTTTGAAAGTCCTAGGTCAAAGGTCAAGGTCAAGGTCGACCGAATTAACCCTAACCTTAACCCCAAGTTCGGACATGGTTGTCACACAGACTTCAAATACGCCTACTGTGTAAATTGATTCTGGGAAAGGCAAGTTGGTTTCGAGTGCTTTTTTAGTTATTATTATTATTATTATTATTATTATTATTATTACTAGCTAAGCCACGACCCTAGTTGAAAAAGCAGGATGCTAAGCTCAATGACTACAACAGGGAAAAATAGCCCAGAGAGGAAAGGAAACAAGTAAATGAATAAAACTCAACAGAAGTAATGGACAAATTGAATTAAAATATTTTGAGAACATTAAAATGAATCTTTCAAATAAAAGCATAAAAAAAAATAAAACAGACTGAAGCTTAAGATTTGTGAACAGGAGGATTTTGAGAAAAGCTTCTTCTTTATTGAGTTTCTCTGTTCTTGACACGTATGTCAAGCTAAAGAGATGTCAGTATTTCCTATTGTATAAGATAACAGTACATGGTTTTACCGATTTTTATGATGCGAAGTTTTAATTACCATCGAGAATATTCAGAGAGAGAGAGAGAGAGAGAGAGAGAGGAGAGAGAGAGAGAGAGAGAGAGAGAGAGAGAGAGAGAGAGAGATGATATTCTATCAATTAAATTGTGAAACTGGATGATATTGTAATGAGTGAATATATTTCCCCTACAGTATATGATAAAGAGTAACGTGTCTGGAAGTTAAATGGCACGACTGGATTAGAAATGAAAATATAAGAGAAATTACTCTGGAGCCAAATTTGGGTAAGATCATGGTGAGGGGTAGATGGAGATGGTTTGGGCATGCTCTTCGTACTCCTCAAGAGAGATTAGTTCACCCCTCGTTGAACTGGGTTCCACAAGGCAGTAGATGAGTTAGAAAACCCAGGCTTACATGGCTGAGGACTTTGAAGCGTGAAGTAGAAGGTGATAAATGGAGAAGTATTGATTTAAAAGCTCAACATGGAGAAGACTGGCGAAATCTAACCGAAGTCCTTTGCGGCAATAGGCGTAGATGTTTTATATATATATATATATATATATATATATATATATATATATATATATATATATATATATATATATATATATATATATATATATATATTTCCTGCCACGTTAAGCATCATTGCCAAACATATGACTACTCGGTTTCTCTCCGTCCCTCGGGTAGGGGGGGGGGGGAGATAATAGTCATACCCTAGTGAGAGAGGGTACCCCGAGAGATACACTTGGAAACTACAATCTCTCACAAATTGCCTAAACTGCCGTGTTGTAGTTAATAAAGGGGGAAGGGGGTGGGAAGAATTTGAATATGTGTGTGCATATCTAAATGTTTAGCCGTCCTTTTTTGACGGGTCGCGTACAGTAGTAAAAATATATTTATTAATTTTAAATATAAAGATAAAGAGAGGGAAAAGAGAATGAAAATAGAGAAGAGTAAAATGAAGAATTCACCGTTGGTACAACAATTCTCGAATCCCAAACGAACCCCTTTCTAACGCCGTCAGCACTTGTCTCTCTCAGCTGTCGTTCACCAATTCGGGTCCCCCCATTCCTCTCCCCTCGTAGCGTTTCTCTGTCCCAATTTATGTCTCTATCCTTTCCATCTCTATTCCCTTTTTTTTTTTTAATCGGGGTGTTTCTTTGTTCTGATTTCTTTTTGTTTACACCCTTCATTCTTGTCATGTTTACCCGTCACTACAAAATTACTGTCACTTCTTCGTTCGTTTTTATTTATTATTTTGTGTTGCAAGTTTCAACGTTAGTTTTGTTTTTGTTTATTTTTTTGTAAATAAAAAAAAAATCTTGCAACTTGTTTGTTAGCATTGACAAGAACAATCCACAGTGATGGATTTGCCCATGTATTATTTGCCCTCAAATGACGTTTGACTCATTTAATTCTTTTTAATAGTACGATCTATTTCCATTGTTTTTGTTTATGCCTACTCTACATCAATAAAAAAAAAAAATAACGCTAAGTAGTCTGAAATTGTTTACGAAGATTTTGAATATGAAAAACACCCTGTCAAACAGAACCATAGATCAGTTTTAATCGTGTAAGTTTTAGATGGCAAATTATCGCTCATGAGCAGTAAAACTGAATGTGCAGTCGTAAAAGGCCTTAGAGATTAGACATATCGCCCGAGCTTTCTTTGTCCCCAAAATCGAACCAGAGTCCGGCGTGGTTGGGGACGGTAGTAGGCCATTAGTGTCATATGGGCCCTCTGTACCAACCGTGTGTCACATGATCTTACATAAATTATTTTGGATATATTATGCTTGTATCTGCGCTCTTCCCTCGCACTAAAAAGAACCTGAATATTCATGTCTCCGGTTTTCCTCTCTAACATTGTCTGTATCTCGAACATGAAAATTCCTGTTGCCTTGAGGTTTTGTATATAAAGGAGAGTGTTCTTTAATAAAGTTACTCAGTTGATTGCATCCCGCCTTTGAGTTATAACCTTCTCTCGGCCGTCACATTTTTTTTTTTAGTGCGAGGGAAGAGCGCTGATACAAGCATAATATATACAAAATAATTTATGTACGATCGTGTGACACACGGTTGGTACACCTCCCTGGCAGACCCTCCAAACATAACCCCTAGGTGCAATTAGACGGTGAGTTAGACCGTTAGAGGTTTGCTCATGAAATCTATCAAGACCTGAGCGGGCCTGCTACTCAGGATGTAAGGTTTGCTAGTTGACCACTATTAAATTAAGCTACCAATACCTACAGTTGAAATGGAAAAGACTGAAGTTCTTAGTTCTTCAGTTAAACTTTTCTGAAGATATTGACATACTTCTTTATTATTTACATTCTTTAGTTCATTTTATTTTACATTTTAAGAGGCTAGTTGAAAGAAGCCTGAGTTGAACAAATATGTGGCCATTAGGATGCATTCAAAAGATAGCTAGGTAAGAGCGGCCGTATCCTTAATGATCAGTGGGCATATCCTTAATATTTAACGCATGAGATAATTAAGCGATAGAAGTCTATCGGGAGGATATTAAAAGAATTTATATCCCAAAAACAGCTATTCCCACCGAAGGCACATCACAATACTACATTGTAAGAGATTTTGCCATAAAGAAATTAATAAGAGAAGAGGCCTTCAAAAAATGTTAACACGAAATTTAGCCCCCAGAAATTTTAACGAGAGGTCTGGTCTCCAAAAAAATTAACAAGAGATTTGGCCTCCAAAGAAGTTAATAAGAAAAGAGGCCTCAGAAGAAGTTAGCAACAGAAGATACCTGCCAAGAAGTTAAACAGAGATTTGAGCTTCAAAGTTAACAAGAAAAGAGGCTTCCAAAAAAAAAAAGGTAACAAGAGAAGATGCCTCCAAAGAAGTAATGATAAGAAAAGAGGCATCCAATAAAGTTAGCTGGAGAAGATACCTCCAAAGAAGTTATCAAGAGATTTGAGCTTCCAAAAAGTTAACTAGAAAAGAATCTTTCAAAAGAGAAGAAGACTCTGAAGAAGTTAACTAGAGGAGAAGCCTCCAAAGAAGTTAACTAGAGAGGAGAGCTCTATAAAGATAACAAAAGAAGAGGCCTCCAAAAGAGTTAACAAGAGAAGAAGCCTCCAAAAAAGTTGACGAGAAGAGGACTTCAATGAAGTTAACGAGAGGCTTAGCCTCCAAATAAGTTAACGAGAGAATTGTTCTTCAAAGAAGTTAACAAGAAAAGAGGCTTCCAAAGATGTTAACAAGAGAAGATGCCTTCCAACAAATTAACAAGAGGAGACCTCTAAAGAAGTTGACAAGAGGGAGAGACTTCCAAGGAAGTTAACAAAAAAAAAAAAAAAAGATAACTAAACAAGTTAACAAGAGAAGAGACTTCCAAAGAACTTAATAAGAGAAGATAACTCCAAAATGTTAACATGAGGAGAAGCCTCTGAAAAAAAGTTAACAAGAGGAGAAGACTCCAAAGAAGTCATTAAGAGAAGAGGCTTCCAAAAGAGTTAACAAGAGAAGAGTTATCCAATGAAGTTAACAAAAGACGAGACCTCTATAGAAGTTAACAAGAGAAGAGACCTTCAAAGTAGTCAACAAGCGAAGAGGTCTCTAAAAGAGTTAACAAGAGAAGAAACCTCCAAAGACGTAAACAAGAGAAGAGGTCTCCGTAAAAGTTAACAGGGGACGATGTCCTCAAAGAAGTTGACAAAAAAAAAAAAAAAGAGGCCTCAGAAGGAGTTAGTAAGAGAAGAAGCCTCCAAAGAAGTTAACAAGAGAAGAGGCCTCTGAAGAAGTTATCAAAAGAAGATGCCTCTAAATAAGTTGAAAAGAGAAGAGGCGCCAGAAGAAGTTAGTAAAAGAGGAAGCCTCCAAAGAAGTTGACAAGAGAAGAGGCCTCAGAAGTTAACAAGAGAAGAAGCCTCCAAAGAAGTTAACAAGAGAAGAAGCGTCAGAAGAAGTTAGTAAGAGAAGAAGCCTCCAAAGAAGTCGATAACTTGAAAAGAGGAGAAGTCTCAAAAGAAGTTAGCAAGTGAAGAGGCTTCAAAGAAGTTAACAAGAGAAGAGGCCTCAGAAGAAGTTGGCAAGAGAAGATGCCTGCAAAAAAAGGTTAACAAGGCGCATTGTTACCTGCATAAAAGAGGGCTCCTTATCACTTAATGAGCTCATGGCTTATGATGAAACGCACGGCTCCTTACTGAGGAGAATTTGGATGGCAGAAATGATATTTTAAATTCGCTTGTTGAAAGAGAGATGCAAATCCCTCTTGCACAGCTGCTCGGGAATATCACAGAATCTGGGATTCCCTGTTGTTCACTCGATCGACTGTTGCGGGGGTCCTGTGAAAGTAAAGAGAGAGAGAGAGAGAGAGAGAGAGAGAGAGAGAGAGAGAGAGAGGGAGATTAGTTGGTAGATTGTTTAATGAGAAAGAAATGAGATTAAAGTAACTCGTTATATAAATGTTAGAATCTCTCTCTCTCTCTCTCTCTCTCTCTCTCTCTCTCTCTCACTTTTAATCTTAACTTTTTTTGTAGAATCATAACGAAGACAATGAATCCAAAACAATTGTGGGTTACGCAATATCTCAAATTTCTTCTTAAATTAACTGAAATTATCAAAACAACAAAGATCGTCTAGGGAAGATTTTCCACACTTAAAAAAGTTGCATTTATAAAACTGTAAAAATCCTGTGTTAAATGTTGCCAGATATTTACCATTTTAAAAAAGGATATACTGACGTAAAGGATTGATATTACGGTCACCAACCAGTAAAAGATAATAACAAAGTAGGGTAAAAATGCGGTCGCCTGTATTTGACTGATGTATGGCTGAGAACAGTATATTTTTTTACGGAGAAATTCCGATTAAAATTACGGTTCTTTTTAACTCCAGTAATCAGTCATTGCTCCAGAATATGTCAAATCACATAAAAGGCCCGAAAGACACCAAACACAGGAGGATTCCATCCCCTTTCGAAGTTCAGCACGCAAAATCACCAGAAATAAAGTGTCTGTCTCCTTTCCTCCTTTCGGTCTCCAATCACACCACGCCCGAAGAGAGAAATCATCATTAGCGGTAATAACTCTTCTATTTGGGCCTGCACAAAAGAATCCCTGGCAGTGATCGAAATGCATTTCAATCTCAATGCAAATGACATTCGAAATAGAGAGAGAGAGAGAGAGAGAGAGAGAGAGAGAGAGAGAGAGAGCGCGCGTTCGTCATAGGAATCGATTTCATATTTATCAAGTTCTCTCTTTCCGATGGAAGTCAGATTTCGTTAGCATTATTATCGTCGGCGTTATTATTCTTATTGATTCGACTATTGCGTTCGGTTAGATGGGAGACGAGATGTGAAATGCTAATGCCTAGGTCTCTCTCTCTCCCTCTCTCTCTTAGAATTGTGTTGATAAAGTATTAAGAATGAAATATGCATATGAATATATATATATATATATATATATATAATTTCTCCTCCAAAATGGCTGCATCTGACCGATTGCAAATTGAACTGCAAATCTATCTGCAAGAAAAATTAATTGATGTGCCTGAATTTTGCTAATGCCGTCGCCTTTTCATCCCAAATCTTAATTGCATGAATTTTCTGAAAGTTATGGTACTCATAAATGTACACGAATGACACGTTACGTATGTAGGGACTTGGCAGGCCTTCCAGTCTTCTAGTCAGTCCTTTTTGTGTACGTGGGTGGGGTGGGGGAGTAATAGTAGCAGTTCTTTCGAAACTGGTATATTCCGTTGACCAGTCTTGTTGAAATGACTGCCGGGTCGCGTGTCCATCCCCCAATCTTCAGTCTTGTAGTCTTTTGTGTATGGGTAAATGAAGGCCTACTTAGCCTCCTCCTTCAACACGTGCGATACCTGTATGATGACACAACACTCCCCAATTAGTCTGCTTAAATTTTTGATTGGTACAGTTTCTTTTAATTTGAGTTTATGGTACAATACAGAAAGCATGAATTACAAATTACTCCCACTAAATAAAATGACAGGCAGCATATGAGTTGTTACTATAGATACGCACTAAAATAGATAAAGGTACTTACGTCAATTATTTTTTAAATCAATAATTGCCACATTTAGAGCATCACCTCAAAATTTGAAAAAAGAAAATCAAGACCTCGTTGATCCAGGACAGTAAAAGAATTCAAATAACATCTTAAGTTATTTTCCTTTAATATAATCAGTTTACCGCAATACACAATTTTTCATATTTCTCTTGCCAAAGTAAAAACGCTATTCCACGTTATCTCGTTATTTGGGACCACTGATAATGCAGCGGTCCATCAACACAGTGTGAAAGATAAGTGCAAGTGTTTGGCAATCCTTACAAGACCAGACAGGCGGTCAGTCCCAAAGGGAGAAACACTAATGCTTAGTAGCGTGCTTATATTATGGTCAGCTTTATAATATCCACGAGTCCGTGAAATAAAAGCACTTTCCCACTTACATGTATTGACCTTCCAAACATAAACATGTCTCCATTATTTCTTCAATTTTTGTCTAGGTTTTGTGTACTTACATCTTTCTGTTTAAAAAAAAGAAAAGAAAAATTGAATTCATGAAAACTATGTCAAACTAGTGTACCCCGTGTGGTTACATATCTACGTAACTATTTAGACTTCATGATTATTTAAATCATGAAGTCTGAATAGTTACGGAGATATGTAAGCACACGCAGGCGTGCAGATTCAAACTTTACATTCCTTCCCCTTTCTTAACTACAACCTTATAATTAGCCAATTTGTGGGAGAGTGTGGTATAGGAGTGCACTTCTCGGTGTACCCCCTTCATCAGGGTATAACCACTTCCTCTCCCTCTAGAGCGTGATAGGCAAGAAATATATATATATATATATATATATATATATATATATATATATATATATATGTATATATATATATATATATATATATATATATATATATATATATATATATATATATATATATATATATATATATATATGTATATATATATATATATATATATATATATATATATATATATATATATATATATATATATATAGTTCACCAAACTTTCAACTGGGCTCCACAAGGCATTAGATGAGTTGGAAGACCCAGTGCTACATAGCTGAGGACTATGAAGCGTGAAGTAGGAGATGATGAGATGATGAATGAAGAAGTATTGATTTAAAAGCTCAAGATATAGATGACTGGCGAAATCTAACCGAGGTACTTTGCGTAGGAGGAGATGAATAGGATGAATCTGGTGATGATATATATATATATATATATATATATATATATATATATATATATATATATATGTATAAGTATATATATGTATGTATATATGTGAATATATATATATATATATATATATATATATATATGTATATATATACATATATATATATGTATATATATACATATATATATATATATATATATATATATATATATGTATGTATATATATACATATATGTATATATATATAAATATATATATATATATATATATACTATATATATATATATATATATATATATATATATATATATATATATATATATATATACATATATATAAACAGAGACTTGCTCTTTATTATATAGGGGAAATTGATGGAAAACTATAACAGATGATACATTTCTTTCCGGGGGGACAACGACCCTGTCCCCAAGATTTAGGGAAGATTATAGGCATTTACAACTGAACCCAACCAGGGTTTAGAGACTCGTTGGTTTTCAAGAGTGGTTTGTCTTCTGAAACTTCGATTTTCACTCATTTTAATGACGATTTTGAATGCTCATAGAAATTAGAATTTAAAATATACTATGAATAATTCAAATGTTTCTTTTTAAGTTTTGTTTTACTCATAAATATGTTGTTCTACTTAATAAGCGTTATTTCTATAAAGTTAAGTCATAGAATATTCTGTTCGCATTAAAGATCGAACTATAATTGGGTAGTACCATAGCCTCTGTACTATGGTGTTCCACTGTCTTGGGGTAGAGTTCTCTTGCTTGAGGATACACCTGGACACACTTCTTTGTCTGCATCTTTCCCCACTTTATGTGGGGTCGATGTTTCTGGCCAGCGTTCTCCATCTACCTCTGTCCCACACTTCATCATATATGCCCTAGCATTAATTATAATCTCACAATCTCCACTGGCCATATTGGTTTTGGCTAATTTATCATAGCCGGATGCCTTTCCTGCCGCCAACCCTCCCCATTTACCCGGGCTAGGGACCGGCACCAAGTTGAGGCTGGCTTGGCCCCCTTATTTCTCTTGTTTTTTTTTAGTTTTTATAGTTTATATATGAAAGATATGTTTTAATGTTGTTGCTGTTGATAAGATATTTTATATTAATTGTTCATTACTTCTGTAGAAGTTTATTTATTCCCTTAAAGTTTCAATTCCTCACCGGGCTATTTTTTCCTGTTGGAGCCCTTGGACTTACGTATAGCATATTGCTTTTCCAACTAGGGTTGTAGGTTAGCTAATAATAATAATAATAATAATAATAATAATAATAATAATAATACAGTGATCATAAATCAAGGTATGAAAAAATTAACTTTCCTTGGATAATCCAGTGTTATTTCCTTAATCTAAAATACTATCCCTTTCTAAAGAAAAGTTCCGGGGCCACTTATAGCAATTTTTTTCCAGCCCCACCGATGCAGGATCCAATAAGAAAATAAAAAATGAAATTCCCCGGACTATTCCTTTTCCTAAAATATATCTATTGGCGCCTCGAGAAAGATTCTCCATCTGCAAGCGATGTTACTTAGCCAATCGGCTCACGGCTGCTGAGGAAACTAAAACTCGGTTATTGAAGTGCCAAGGAATAT
>NC_090744.1:99157330-99164830 GCF_036898095.1 Palaemon carinicauda
ATCGAGGGTCCTTCCTTTGAAACAAAAACAGACCTTATCTCCATTGAGATTCCTTCCTTTGAAGCAAAAAACAGACCTTATCTTCATCGAAGGTCCTTCCTTTGAAGCAAAAACAGACCTCATCTCCATCGAGGGTCCTTCCTTTGAAGCAAAAACAGACCTTATCTCCATTGAGAGTCCTTCCTTTTAAGCAAAAAAAGACCTTGTCTCCATTGAGAGTCTTTCTTTTGAAGCAAAAAACAGACCTTATCTCCATCGAGGGTCCTTCCTTTGAAGCAAAAAAAGACCTTATCTCCATTTAGGGCCCTTCCTTTGAAGCAAAAAACAGACCTTATTTCCATCAAGGGTCCTTCCTTTGAAGCAAAAACAGACCTTATCTCCATCAAGAGTCCTACTTTTGAATAAAAAAAATAGACCTTATCTCCATCGAGGGTCCTTCCTTTGAAGCAAAAAAAGACCTTATCTCCATCGAGGGTCCTTCCTTTGAATAAAAAAAATACCTTATCTCCATCGAGGGTCCTTCCTTTGAAGCAATAACAGACCTTATCTCCATTGAGGGTCCTTCCTTTGAAGCAAAAACAGACCTTGTCTCCAATGAGGGTCCTTCCTTTGAAGCAAAAGCAGACCTTGTCTCCAATGAGGGTCCTTCCTTTGAAGCAAAAACAGACCTTATCTCCATCGAGGGTCCTTCCTCTGAAGCAAAAACAGACCTTATCTCCATCGAGGGTCCTTCCTTTGAAGCAAAAAAAGACCTTATCTCCATTGAGGGACCTTCCTTTGAAGCAAAAACAGACCTTATTGCCATCGAGGGTCCTTCCTTTGAAGCACAAACAATCCTTATCTATATTGAGGGTCCTTCCTTTGAAGCAAAGGCAGACCTTATCTATATTGAGGCTCCTTCCTTTGAAGCAAAAACAGACCTTATCTCCATCGAGGGTCCTTCCTTTGAAGCAAAAACGGACTTTATCTCCATCGAGAGTCCTTCTTTTGAAGCAAAAAACAGACCTTATCTCCATCGAGGGTCCTTCCTTTGAAGTAAAAACAGACCTTATCTATATTGCGGGTCCTTCCTTTGAAGCAAAAACAGACCTTATATCCGTCGAGGGTCCTCCCTTTGAAGCAAAAACAGACCTTATCTCCATCAAGGGTGCTTCCTTTGAAGCAAAAACAAACCTTTTCTCCATCGAGGGTCCTTCCTTTGCAGCAAAAACAAACCTTATCTCCATGGAGGGTCCTTCCTTTGAAGCAAAAAACACCTTATATCCATCGAGGGTCCTTCATTTGAAGCAAAAACAGACCTTATCTCCATCGAGGGTCCTTCCTTTGAAGCAAAAACAGACCTTATCTCCATCGAGGGTCCTTCCTTTGAAGCAGAAACAGACCTTATCTCCATCGAGGGTCCTTTCTTTGAAGCAAACACAGAACTTATCTCCATCGAGGGTCCTTCCTTTGAAGCAAAAACAGACCTTATCTCCATCGAGGGTCCTTTCTTTGAAGCAAAAACAGGCCTTACTTCCATCGAGGGTTCTTCCTTTCAAGCAAAAACAGACCTTATCTCCATCGAGGGTCCTTCCTTTGAAGCAAAAAACACCTTATATCCATCGAGGGTCCTTCATTTGAAGCAAAAACAGACCTTATCTCCATCAAGGGTGCTTCCTTTGAAGCAAAAACAGACCTTATCTCCATCGAGGGTCCTTCCTTTGAAGCAAAAACAGACCTTATCTCCATTGAGAGTCTTCCTTTGAAGCATAAAACAGACCTTATTTCCATCGAGGGTCCTTCCTTTGAAGCAAAAACAGACGTTATCTCCATCGAGGGCCCTTCCTTTGAAGCAAAATCAGACCTTAACTCCATCGAGGGTCCTTCCTTTGAAGCAAAAACAGACCTTATTTCCATCAAGAGTCCTTCTTTTGAAACAAAAACAGACCTTATCGCCTTCGAGGGTCCTTCCTTTGAAGCAAAAACAGACCTTATCTCCATTGAGGGTCCTTCCTTTGAAGCAAAAACAGACCTTATCGCCATCGAGGGTCCTTCCTTTGAAGCAAAAATATACCTTATCTCCATCGAGGGTCCTTCCTTTGAAGCAAAAACGGACTTTATCTCCATCGAGAGTCCTTCCTTTGAAGTAAAAACAGACCTTATCTATATTGCGGGTCCTTCTTCTGAAGCAAAAACAGACCTTATATCCATCGAGGGTCCTTCCTTTGAAGCAAAAACAGACCTTATTTCCATCGAGGGTCCTTCCTTTGAAGCAAACACAGAACTTATCTCCATCGAGGGTCCTTCTTTTGAAGCAAAAACAGACCTTATCTCCATCGAGGGTCCTTTTTTTGAAGCAAAAACAGGCTTTACTTCCATCGAGGGTTCTTCCTTTGAAGCCAAAACAAACCTTATCTCCATGGAGGGTCCTTCCTTTGAAGCAAAAAAACACCTTATATCCATTGAGGGTCCTTCCTTTGAAGCAAAAACAGACCTTATCTCCATCGAGGATCCTTCCTTTGAAGCAAAAACAGACCTTATCTCCATTGAGGGTCCTTCCTTTGAAGCAAAAACAGACCTTATATCCGTCGAGGGTCCTCCCTTTGAAGCAAAAACAGACCTTTTCTCCATCAAGGGTGCTTCCTTTGAAGCAAAAACAGACCTTATCTCCATCGAGGGTCCTTCCTTTGAAGCAAAAACATACCTTATCTCCATCGAGGGTCCTTCCTTTGAAGCAAAAACAGACCTTATCTCCATTGAGAGTCCTTCTTTTGAAGCAAAAAACAGACCTTATTTCCATCGAGGGTCCTTCTTTTGAAGCAAAAACAGACCTTATCTCCATCGAGGGTCCTTCCTTTGAAGCAAAATCAGACCTTATCTCCATCGAGGGTCCTTCCTTTGCAGCAAAAACAGACCTTATCTCCATCGAGGGTCCTTCCTTTGAAGCAAAAACAGACCTTATATCCGTCGAGGGTGCTTCCTTTGAAGCAAAAACAGACCTTATCTCCATTGAGAGTCCTTCTTTTGAAGCAAAAAACAGACCTTATTTCCATCGAGGGTCCTTCTTTTGAAGAAAAAAACAGACCTTATCTCCATCGAGGGTCCTTCCTTTGAAGCAAAATCAGACCTTATCTCCATCGAGGGTCCTTCCTTTGCAGCAAAAACAGACCTTATCTCCATTGAGGGTCCTTCCTTTGAAGCAAAAACAGACATTATATCCGTCAAGGGTCCTCCCTTTGAAGCAAAAACAGACCTTTTCTCCATCTAGGGTGCTTCCTTTGAAGCAAAAACAGACCTTATCTCCATCGAGGGTCCTTCCTTTGAAGCAAAAACATACCTTATCTCCATCGAGGGTCCTTCCTTTGAAGCAAAAACATACCTTATCTCCATCGAGGGTCCTTCCTTTGCAGCAAAAACAGACCTTATCTCCATCGAGGGTCCTTCCTTTGAAGCAAAAACAGACCTTATCTCCATCGAGGGTCCTTCCTTTGAAGCAAAATCAGACCTTATCTCCATTGAGAGTCCTTCTTTTGAAGCAAAAAACAGACCTTATTTCCATCGAGGGTCCTTCTTTTGAAGCAAAAACAGACCTTATCTCCATCGAGGGTCCTTCCTTTGCAGCAAAAACAGACCTTATCTCCATTGAGGGTCCTTCCTTTGAAGCAAAAACAGACCTTATATCCGTCGAGGGTCCTCCCTTTGAAGCAAAAACAGACCTTTTCTCCATCAAGGGTGCTTCCTTTGAAGCAAAAACAGACCTTATCTCCATCGAGGGTCCTTCCTTTGAAGCAAAAACATACCTTATCTCCATCGAGGGTCCTTCCTTTGAAGCAAAAACAGACCTTATCTCCATTGAGAGTCCTTCTTTTGAAGCAAAAAACAGACCTTATTTCCATCGAGGGTCCTTCTTTTGAAGCAAAAACAGACCTTATCTCCATCGAGGGTCCTTCCTTTGAAGCAAAATCAGACCTTATCTCCATCGAGGGTCCTTCCTTTGCAGCAAAATCAGACCTTATCTCCATCGAGGGTCCTTCCTTTGAAGCAAAAACAGACCTTATTTCCATCGAGGGTCCTTCGTTTGAAGCAAAAACAGACCTTATCTCCATCGAGGGTCCTTCCTTTGAAGCAAAATCAGACCTTATCTCCATCGAGGGTCCTTCCTTTGAAGCAAAAACAGACCTTATCTCCATCGAGAGGCCTTCATTTGAAGCAAAAAACAGACCTTATATCTATCAAGGGTCCCTCCTTTGAAGCAAAAACAGACCTCATCTCCATTGAGGGTCCTTCCTTTGAAGCAAAAACAGACCTTATCTCCATTGAGAGTCCTTCCTTTGAAGCAAAAACAGACCTTGTCTCCATTGAGAGTCTTTCTTTTGAAGCAAAAAACAGACCTTATCTCCATCGAGGGTCCTTTCTTTGAAGCAAAAACAGATCTTACTTCCATCGAGGGTTCTTCCTTTAAAGCAAAAACAGATCTTATCTCCAGCGAGGGTCCTTCCTTTGAAGCAAAAACAAACCTTATCTTCATGGAGGGTCCTTCCTTTGAAGCAAAAAAACACCTTATCTCCATCGAGGGTCCTTCCTTTGAAGCAAAAACAGACCTTATCTCCATCGAGGGTGCTTCCTTTGAATAAAAAACAGACCTTATCTCCATCGAGGGTCCTTCCTTTGAAGCAAAAACATACCTTATCCCCATCGAGGGTCCTTCCTTTGATGCAAAAACAGACCTTATCTCCATCGAGGGTCCATCCTTTAAAGCAAAAACAGACCTTATCTCCATTGAGGGTCCTTCCTTTGAAGCAAAGGCAGACCTTATCTCCATCGAGGGTCCTTCCTTTGAAAAAAAACAGACCTTATCTCCATCGAGGGTCCTTCCTTTGAAGCATAAACAGACCTTATCTCCATCGAGGGTCCTTCCTTTGAAGCAAAGGCAGACCTTATCTCCATCGAGGGTCCTTCCTTTGAAACAAAAACAGACCTTATCTCCATCGAGGGTCCTTCCTTTGAAGCATAAACAGACCTTATCTCCATCGAGGGTCCTTCCTTTGAAGCAAAAACAGACCTTATCTCCATCGAGGGTCCTTCCTTTGAAGCAAAAACAGACCTTGTCTGCATCGAGGGTCCTTCCTTTGAAGCAAAAACCGACCTTATCTCCATCGAGGGTCCTTCCTTTGAAGCAAAAACAGACCTTACTTCCATCAAGGGTCCTTCCTTTAAAGCAAAGACAGTACAAGCAAGACAGGAAATGTCTTACACTTGAGTGTCATATTGATCTATTTTTTTCACATTGCTAACAGATGGCGTTAGTAAAGCTCTTGCGTAGCCCTACGACCAGTCCTCTCCGACGCGAAACTACTTTTTAAAAGTAAGCTGAGCATGTTGAGGCAAATTGATATGGATGCAATATATCGATTATGGGATTTGGTGGGTCAAATGACCCGATATTGTGGTCAGGTAGACCCATCTGTGCTGGAAACAACTGGATGTTGTGCTGTTTCTGGAACTTTTTAGCGATTTAGGTGTCATTTCTAATAATTCAGAATACAAAGTTTGTTTTTTTTTCAATGCTACGCAAAAGCTAATCAAATTGTTGATATAATATTACATTATATATGCTCTAATATGAGAGAGAGCCATTCTCATGCTTGAAAGAACATAGCCGAGTATTACTGGTCATTGCGTGCAGCCATCATGGTAACTTCATGAAAACAAAATTGTTTCATTTTCCCTCCTCAAATCTAACGAATTTCCTCCTGGGGTTTTGGCTGTGATAACCCCCCCCCCCCCCCCCCGCGTCCCGCCCTGTCCCGACCAATTTCCAGTTGGAACCCCCTCATCCAACCGGAAAAGAGTTGGTCCACTCTCCTAACCTTATAACCACTTCTATCTTGAGAAGGCATCTTATCCTTCGATTGAATACTCTTCCGCAAGACTAAAGGAGGCTTGCTGTTTAAACGCCTTGCCCAATGAGGACACCTATGAAAGGTAGCCTCATATTGTTTCTTGTTCGTAGCTTTGCAATGGGGTAAAGATTATCCTCGATTCCTGGAGCAATATACAGTATATATACATATATTATTATATATATATATATATATATATATATATATATATATATATATATATATGTATGTATGTATATCTATATACATGTAATATATATATATATATATATATATATATGTCTATATAATATATATGTTCATGTATATATATACATTTATATATATATATATATATATATATATATATATATATATATATACATATATGTATATATATATATATGTATATATGTATATGTATATGTATATGTATATATATATACATATATATATATATATATATATATATATATATATATATATATATATATATGTATATATACACACACACGCATACATAAGCACTGTGATCAACAGGGGTAATGAATCTAAAATGTTAGTGACCTAAATTGAATACGAGATCACATCAGCTATCCCGCGATTATTACCACCGCCAACGAAGTTGGGAGGAGGTTACGCTTTCTCCCCAGTTTGTCCGTTTGTCTGTTTGTTTGTTCGTGAACAACTTTCTGGCTGCAATTTTACCCATAGAGTAATTAACATTTCAGAGATTAATTGTTATTTCGACACGTGGAAGTGATTCAATTTTAAAAATCCTAGGTCAAAGGTCAAGGTCAAGGTGTAGCAAAAGGTCGACCGAATTAACCGTAACCTTAACCCCAAGTTCGCACATGGTTGTCACACACTTAGAATACGCGCACTGTCTAAATTGACTCTGGGAAAGGCAAGCTGGTTTCGAGAAATAACCTGTCGTGGCGGAGGTCTGCATTCTCAGATTTCCTTTGTAGATGAAGTTGAGTTTTCACGTTCGTAATGGAGACCGTTAGGAAAAGATCTCTGATCGCTTATATCAAAACACTTCTGAGTAAAGGATGGACTAAAAACCTTTTTCCTCATTTGCATTTGACTTTTTTACCTTTTGCTGAAACTCGTTAGAGATGTTTATAGGTGTGAAAATGGTTATCATTTATCTACTAATTTATCAGAACATTCTATCATAAAGGAATTTTTTCCATGGCCGTTTAAAGGTTTAAAGGCACCATGCATTGTCCTAGCAAGCAGGACAATGCCCTAGAGGCTGACCATATATCCATATGATCAGCACCCAACACCCCTCTCCCCCTAAGCTAGGACCAGGGATGGTCAGGCAATGGCTGCATATGAGTTAGCAGGCAGGTATAAAGACTACCCCAAATCCCCCATCCTTAGCTCACAATGATGGTGAGGTTACAGACACTAAAGAACTAACGAGTTTGAGTGGGACTTGAAATCCAGTCTGGCAATTAGCAGGCAGAGAAGTTACCAATAGGCCACAACAGCCTTCTTCTTCTTCTTCTTCGTCTTCTTCTTCTTCTTCGTCTTCTTCTTCTTCTTCTTATTATTATTATTATTATTGTTGTTGTTATTATCATTATCATTAATATCATTATTAACATTATTATTACTCATATTATTA